>NW_006159952.1:731106-741020 GCF_000334495.1 Tupaia belangeri chinensis
AGAAAGATTGCGGAAGGTAGCCACTGCTCACTCTCTCTCACAGCTGGAGAGTGGTGGAGCTATGAGTGGCACCCAGATTCTCTCACTTCTGTCTCTATAACAAGCAACAGGATTTAAAGGAGCTTATGGATTCTGATAGACTTCTATTTTCCCAACCAAACTTCCTTTCTTACATGAGGTATTACCTACATTTTAGGTACTGTGTGTATTCCTAGGTTAGATTTACCCATTTATTCAGGGATCAATCTAAAACTTTCATCAGTGACATAAACTCTGAGCTTAAAGTTAGGAGGTCTAGGGACCAGCAGGTGGTGTGGTAGTTAAGGTTCTGGATCCCGCATGGCCAGCTCCTTGATTTGAGTCTCAGACCTGGTGACTTGAAAACACACTGGAGTTGGGGGGGGGTGAGACAAACAAACAAACAAAACACACTCAGCGGGTGGTGGGGGGTGGGAGGGACCAGTAGTTGGCGTAATGGCTATGTCGTTGGACTCTCATATAGTTGACCGTGTTTCGAGTCCTGGACCTGGTGGCTTAAACTCATGCCACGCACGTTTGCGTGCGTGCCCAAGATCCCAAGAGAAGAATGGAGGAGAAGTGATTGTGGCGTGGCCATCCCCCTGGGGGGGGGGGGGTGATTTCTTACTTTCTGTTTCTGTTTCTCCATCTCTCTCTGTCTCTCTGGCCAGCAGACACACCCTGAAGCAAAAACCTCTCCAAAAAAAAAAAACCCACACTCAATGTGGCATGCGTGCCCAAAATCCCGAGAAGAGAATAGGGAAGAGATTGTAGTATCACAGTCTTCCCGGGGATGATTTCTCGTGTTTCCTCTCTCTATCTCTCTCTGTCTCTCCAGCGAGTACATATGTCCTATAGAAAAATAAATAAATAAATATTTAAAAATTAAGAGGTCTGCACTTAAACATGTAAAGGATTGGTAGTCTTTAGTCTCTCTGTTGATGATACTTGGGATATATTCTATCTGTTGTTCTGTGTATCTACTCCACCATTAGAAAAGCAGGCATTCTGGGACCAGCAGTTAGCATAATGGCTATGTCACTCCCATGTGGTCAACCACGATTCAAGTCCTGGACCTGGTGGCTTAAACTCACGCTGTGTGTGTGTGCTTGCGTGCCCAAGATCTCAAGAGGAGAATGGAAGAGAAGGAATTGCGGAGTGGCCATTCCCCCTGGGGGATGATTACTCACTTTCTGTTTCTCCGTCTCTCTCTGCCTGTCTGGCCAGCAGACACGCCCTGAAGCAACCCCCCCCCCAAAAAAAAAAAGAAAAAAAGAAAAAGAAAAGAAAAGAAAAGCAGGCATTCTCTAGGCCGACCCTCTTTCATATGTATTAGAAAAGTATAGAGAGCCTATGGCTTTTCTTTAAAAGGAATAATGGCCAAAAAGAGTTTGTTTTGCATATGTCCTTTTGCACTTGTGTTTCTGTCTTAATTTGTCTTTCTCTGTTCAAAATCAGTGTACAAAGAGATTCTAAGCCAGTGGTTCTTAAAGGGTCCCTGGAAAGAATTCAGAGAGCCTGTGAACTTTGTTGAGAAAATCAATTTTACCATTATTTTTGCTAACCCGTAATTGAAATCCATCATTTCCTTTCATTATGAAGTAGACCACAAACCACAGTGATAGTGGTACCTGTGACTGCTCATATTAAAATGATAGACATGGAGAACTGAAGACTTTCTACCCAGACTTTACCCTCCTGACCACAAGATCTAGGTCAGAGTAATCCTCAATTTCCTCAGAAACTGCTGCACAAAGGGAGAAAAATGAAACTGCAGAGAGATTGCAGAACACCTCCTGCACATCTCTGAATACTCAGATTTAACTTCAAAAATTAGGAAAAAAATCTATAATCCATCAGATGATCAGAAACCACCACAGAGCCACAAGAAATATGAGAAGCCAAGAAATATCCCTCCCACAAGGGAAAAGAATAACTTCTAACCTCCACAGACAATACAAAGGAACTCATGGAAATGTCAGATAAAGAATTTAGGATATTCATAGTGACAAAGCTAACAGAGATGCAAGAGAAGAGAGACAATGAACTCTGGATGATACGGGAGAAAAGAGAGGGAGTTCCAGGAGATGAGGAAGTTCTTGCATGTTCTGAAAGAAGAAATACACACTATAAAAAAGAATCAAATGGAATTGTTATAGATGAAGGCTGTAATGCAGGAAATCAAAGCCTCCCTTGAAAATATTAAAAGCAGATTAAATCATGCAGAAAATTGGAACTCAGATATAGAAGACAGAACCTCTGACCTAGAAAAATTTACCAAAAAGACTGAGAAAATTACCCCCTTAAATGAGAATAATATACGAGAAATAATGGATGCCATTAAATGCCCAAAGAGCTAGATAATCAGTATCCTAGAAGGTGGAGAAACTAATAAGAGCATTGACCATCTATTCTGTGAAGTCCTGGAAGAAAACTTTCCAAACCTAGAGAGGCACTCAAATATCTAGACTCAAGAAATACAAAGGACCCTACATAGAATCAACCCAAGAAGATCTCCAAGGCACATCATACCAGATTGGCCCAAACAACAAAGACGAGATACTAAAATTGGCAAGAGGGAAATGTCAAGTTACTTTCAAAGGATATCTCATCAGGGTAACATCGGACCTCTCATCAGAAACAATGCAAGCAAGGAAAGAATGGGAAAATATATTGAAAGTGTTAAGTGAAAAACAATTTCAACCAAGAATATTATACCCAGCAAAATTATCCTTGATATGGGAAGAAAAGACAAAAGCATTCTCAGATAAACAAAACCTGAAAGAATTTACCAACTCCAGACCAGCTCTCCAAGAAGTTCTGAAGGCAGTGCTATACCAGGAAAACTTAACTCAGAAACACAGAAATAAAAATACAAAAAACAACCAAGGGAGTGGCCAATTTAATGGTAGTGACAAGTCTGGAAAGAACAATAACAATGCTGAATGTTAACTTCTAGAATTTAAACGGAAAGATCAGACCACAATAACACTGCAAATTCAACAGTAGAGAGATTAATTACATGATACTGAATTGGTGAAATAGAGTGATTATTGACTAAAACATTACTAATTTTCTTCTATGCTTTGATTTTCAGATTTAAGGATTTTTGTCTCCTCTTGAACTGTTGTTAGGTTCATTTACCTACTGTTTGAACTGAATCCTAACCTTTTTCATGGCTTTAAGTCTTAAGCAAACTTTTCTTAACATTTTTTTATATTGATCTATTAAAACTAAAACTGTTTGTCCTGAAATTAAAAATGCACAATATAAGTACCTATTTAATGACCACAGTAAGCTGTATAGACCCAAATAGGTGCTACTTTATAGTACATTCATTCTACTCACTGAGGTTTGTGTGTGTGTGTGTGTGTGTGTGTGTGTGTGTGTATTTTTGTTTTCCTTTGATTTTTTTTTTTTGCTATAGGGCATGTGTCCTACTATTTGAACTGAATCCTAGCCTTTTTCCTGGCTTTAAGTTTTAAGCAAATTTCTCAACTTTTTTTGATTTGGGTCTATTAAAACTAAAACTGTTTTACTTGAAATTAAAACATTTATTAAAATACCTATTAATATCTATTTAATGACTATGGTAAGCTATATAGCCCCAGCTAGATGCTACTTTATAGTATGTTTACTTTATACACTAAAGTTTATGCCTAAAGTCAGACATGTGTTCATGGATATGTATGTCTCAGCTGCAGTTACTATTGAAAATATTTGGATTGGGACCAGCAGTTAGCATAATGGCTATGTCACTGGACTCCCACATAGCCGACCGCAGTTCGAGTCCTGGACCTGGTGGCTTAAACTCACGCCGGGTGTGTGTGCGTGTGTGCCCAAAATCCCGAGAGGAGAATGGAGGAGAAGGGATTGCAGTGTGGCCATCCCCCCTGGGGGGGGTGATTTCTCACTTTCTGTCTCTCTGTCTCTCTTTGTCTGTCTGGCAAGCGCACGTGCCCTATAGCAAAAACCTCTCAAAAAACCCGCAAAACAACAACAACAACAAAAAAACAAATAAAAAAGAAAGTATTTAGATTAAGATCTTTTGTGAATCAATAAAATGTGAAAAGAAAAAAAGGCATGGAAAACAACTGTAGATACCAGAGGCAGTGTGAGAGGAGAATGGGAAGTGGCAGAGGGGGAGAGGTAGGGAATCAAGGGGGAAAATAAGCAACATATATAAAAAACAAGAAATGGAAAATTATTCATTGACGATAACATATATGGTAATATCCTTGACTGAGCCAATATACAGTGTATTCTGGATGAAAAAAAATCTCATTTTGTATACTATAATGATGTACAGTGAATAAATGTAAATAGATTTAAAATTTAAAAAAATATAGACATGGGACCAACAGATAGTGTAATGGTTACATCACTGGACTCTCACATGGCCAAATGTGGTTTGAATCCTGGACCTGGAGGCTTGAAACTCACATCAGATGCATGGGTGTGCATGCCCAAAATACTGAGAGAAGAATGAAGGAGAAGGGACTGTGGCATGGCTATCATCTCTGGGAGTGGGGGTGTGATTTCGCTTTCTGTCACTTTTTCTCTCTCAAGCAAGCACATGTGCCCTATAGCAAAAATCTTTCTCTGGAAAAAAAAAAATAGACATTGGCACCAGTAGGTGGTGTGGTGGTTAAGGTGCTGGACTACCACATGACTGACTATGGTTCAAGCCTCAGACCCAGCAGCTTGAAAATCACACTGGGTGTGTGTGCTTGCATGCCCAAAATTCTGAGAAGAGAATGGAGAAAATATCGTGATATGGTCATCTCCCTTGAGGCTGATTTCTCTTTCTCTCTCTCTCTCTCCAGTAAGTGCATTTGCCCTATGGCAAAAACCTGGAAAAAATGATAGATATTAACAGCATAGTATAGGTAGTACAGGTAGTTGGAAGATAATTATTGTTTGTTTGATGTTATAGTAGATAATAGATCTCTGTTAGGCCTAGTATGGAATGTATTAATAAAGAAGCATATGCATTGCAATATAACAATTAAAATTTTTTTTTCTTTTTTTTTTTTGGAGAGGTTTTTGCCATTAAATAGATTTAAAATTTAAAAAAATATAGACATGGGACCAACAGATAGTGTAATGGTTACATCACTGGACTCTCACATGGCCAAATGTGGTTTGAATCCTGGACCTGGAGGCTTGAAACTCACATCAGATGCATGGGTGTGCATGCCCAAAATACTGAGAGAAGAATGAAGGAGAAGGGACTGTGGCATGGCTATCATCTCTGGGAGTGGGGGTGTGATTTCGCTTTCTGTCACTTTTTCTCTCTCAAGCAAGCACATGTGCCCTATAGCAAAAATCTTTCTCTGGAAAAAAAAAAATAGACATTGGCACCAGTAGGTGGTGTGGTGGTTAAGGTGCTGGACTACCACATGACTGACTATGGTTCAAGCCTCAGACCCAGCAGCTTGAAAATCACACTGGGTGTGTGTGCTTGCATGCCCAAAATTCTGAGAAGAGAATGGAGAAAATATCGTGATATGGTCATCTCCCTTGAGGCTGATTTCTCTTTCTCTCTCTCTCTCTCCAGTAAGTGCATTTGCCCTATGGCAAAAACCTGGAAAAAATGATAGATATTAACAGCATAGTATAGGTAGTACAGGTAGTTGGAAGATAATTATTGTTTGTTTGATGTTATAGTAGATAATAGATCTCTGTTAGGCCTAGTATGGAATGTATTAATAAAGAAGCATATGCATTGCAATATAACAATTAAAATTTTTTTTTCTTTTTTTTTTTTGGAGAGGTTTTTGCCATAGGGTGCGTGCACTCACCAGACAGAGAGAGAGAGACAGAGAGACAGAAAGCGAGAAATCATCCCCTAGGGGGGATGGCCACGCCGCAATCCCTTCTCTTCCATTCTCCTCTCGGGATCTTGGGCACGCATGCACTCGTGCCCGGTGTGAGTTTTAAGCCACCGGGTCCAGGACTTGAACCGTGGTCGACTACGTGGGAGTCCAGCGACATAGCCATTATGCTAACTACTGGTCCCTAAAAATATATTTTTAATGTGTCCAAATTTCTTTATTCTTTGCAGCTAAAGGTTAGAGACATGGATTAATTACACTCTCTTGCATAGTATCTCTCATAGGAATTACAATGAGAATAGCATCCTTTAACTGTTGTTTTACTCAGAACACTCTAGTTTGCTATTTCCACTCTGGATTTTCCTTTTATTTTGTTTTTGATTGACAAATAGTAATTGTATATATTTAAGTAGTCCTTTGTAATGATTTGGTAAATGTATACTATGGGTACTGATCAAATTAGAATAATTAAAATATCCATCGTCTTAGATATTTATTATTTCTTTGTGGTGAGATCATTCTAAATCTCTCTTCTAGTTATTTTGAGATATAGCTTACTGTTAACTATAATCACCCTACTATATAATAGAACACTAGAATTTATTCCTCTTATCTGACTGTAACTTTGTACCAGTTAATCAACCTCTTTTTATCTCCCCTGCCTTCTCCCTTTTCTAGTCTCTGGTGGCCACTATTTTTCTGTAAGATCAACTTCTTAAAATTTCACATATCAGTGATATCATATAACATTTATCTTGCTGTTCCTAACTTATTTCACTTAAAATAATATCCTCCATGCTCATCTTGCCATAAATTACAAGAATTTATTCTTTTTAATGGCTGAATAATATTCTGTGGTGTATTGTGACTACTGCTGCAATAAAAAGGGGTATACAGATAATCTCTTCAATATATTGATTTTGTTTCCTTTAGATTAATATCCAGTAGTGAAATTGTTGGATCATGTGGTGGTTCTATTTTTAATGTTTAAGGAACCTACATAATGTTTTCTGTAATGGCTCTATTAATTTACATTCCCATCCACAGTGTATGTTGCCATGTCTTTGCCAGTGATTGTTATTTTGGATAATTGCCATTCTAACTGGAGTGAAATGCTACCTCGTTGTTGTTTTGATTTCCATTTTCCTAATGATTAATGATGTTGAGCATTTTTTCATTTACTCATTGACCATTTGTATGTCTTCTTTTGAAATTAATTGTCCATTTTAAATTAGATAATTTGTTTTTGCTGCAGAGTTCTTTGAGTTCCTTGTATACTCTGAATATTAATCCCTTGCCAGATGAATAGTTTTCAATTATTTTCTCCCATTCTATAGGTTGTATCTTCACTTTCTTGGTTGTTCCCTTTGTTTGGTGATTGTTTGGTTGATTGTTCCCTTTTAGTTGGTGAAATACCACTTATGTATTTTTACTTCTATTGCCTGTGTTTTTTTGAGATCTTATCTGCCTCTCTGCCTCCCCGCTAAAAAAAAATCCTTGCCCACAATGCTTCAGTGTCTTGAAGCAATGTCTCTTTGTTTTCTCCTATAAGTTTTATAGCTTCTGGTCTTACATTTATGACTTTAGTCCATTTTGAGTGGATTTTGTAAGTGGTGAGGAATAGAGATCTAGTTCCATTCTTCTACATATAATACCCAGTTTTCCAGAGTCTTTAATTGAAGAAATTATCTTATCCCTGTGTATGTTCTTGACACCTTTGTAAAAAATCAGCTGGCTAGAAATGCATGGACTCATTTCTGGATGTTGTATTCTGTTCCATTGATCTCTGTGTCTGTTTTTATGCTAGTACTATGTTGTTTTGGTTACTATTGCTTTGTGGTATACTTTGAAGTCACTTAATGTGATGCCAAATTGCTTTGTTCTTTTTGACCAGTATTGTTTTGGCTATTCTGGGTCTTTTTAGATTCATAGGAATTTCAGAATTGTTTTTTGTTTTTCTGTGAAGATTGTTGCTGGTATTTTGATAAGAATCTAAATATTTTAATAATTGTATTTCAATATTATTGGTTTTCTTTATAATAATATATATTTAAATTGTGGATTTTTAAATTCTTTTTTTTCCTGACCAGGAGATCCCTTAGCTTAACCAGACTGACAAAGAGGAGGGTCATGATGAAAAAATGGCAAAAGCTTCTACTCCAAATTCTAGGCTACTCTAAGTTACTTTCCTAAAGAAGTCAGTTTCTTAGGGGAAAAGTCTCTAAGGATTACATTTCCCCATAAAACATATCATTATTGTAAAACATATGGAATAGCTGCAATCTTTTTGAAAGAACATGAGATTTTTTTCTTTTTCTTTTGACATGTAGAAATATATAACAATGTTAAAAACTTTATTAAAAACTTAGAAAATATTCTCACAGGTTAATCTCTTTTAAGCAAAGAGAGCAAGTGCCAATTAGAGAATGAGCTCAGAAATCATAGAGCTATGCTCAAATTGGACCTTCACCTGTCTAACTAGCTTGCCCAAAACATTACCACTGTTGGAAATCAACCCCTTCATCACTTGCATTTTTTAATAAAAATTCACTCTGAAAATTGATTCCTATTTAAATTTAGCTTTACATTATGCTCATGTTATCATTTTAGGCTGTAGTGTCCTCTTTTAAGAAGTAAATTTTTTAATTTCAAGAAAAGCAGTTTTTGCTTGAAGAGATCAAAATTTAAAAATGTTAAGAGAAATTTGCTTAAGAATTAAAGCCAGGAGAAAGGTTAGCATTCTGTTCCAACAGTAGGTAAGAAGTAAATTTGAATGAAGACTAATATACATTCAGAAAAGTGCATACTGCATAAGCGTGTATCTCAAGTAATTTTCACACTAAACATACAAATTTAACCAGAACCCAGATCAAGAACTTACTGTCTTTTTTAATCTGTTGTTTATAAAAATTCTATATATAGGATCTGATTTGTCTCTTTGATGAAACAGAGGTCGTGCCTGTATAGCTATACTGCCCTTGCACCTTGCTGAGCATTGGTGGAGTCCATATAAGAAAACCAGGGACTAGTGGGAGGAACACAAGCTTTGTCCTGGCTTTGATCCTGTTGTGACTGCTTATGGGCTGTGCAAATTCTGACAAATTATTTCATCTCTTTGAACATCAATGCACTCATTGATGTAAATGAGAATAAAATTTAAAATGAGGATATGAGGATCATACTTTTATTTTATGAAGGTTGAAAATTAGAGAAAATAAAATCAGAATGTCTATTATATACAAGAGATGAATGAATGACAGATGCCACTATCAGTAGCTATGAATATATCACTAAAACATTCATTTGTGGCTGAGAAATTTATTGAAAGTTTATTATAATAGAGAGAGATATGGGGCCCAGTGCATTAACTAAAATTTTGAAACACTCCTGGACAATTTTTATAGTATATTTAATTTGCATGATGTTTAATTTACTGTAGATTAAATGTAATTTTTTAAAAAAAGAATTAAAATTTGATTGTTTTCTTGAATTTCTAAGAAAATGAAACCCCCATTTGCTAAGTGAATTTTGTTTCTTCTTTTGAGGTGTTGGAGAAAATTTGACAGATCCATCTGTTATAAAACCTGAAGACAAACAGTAAGTTGATTTATGTGTCATCATTTAGAAAATTGCATTTAACATATTGTGCATGTTTTTCTTTTAAATTACAAACATTTTAAACTTTATGATAGAGAGTGCATGCATGTACAAGCATATGAGAAACAGAGAGCAAGAGAGAGGGAGAAACACCCCTAAAGAGTCGGGTCACATCAAGATCCCCTTAGCGCAACCCTCCAGCTCATTAGGATCTTGGGCATGGACATATACACTAAGGTGTTTTGGCTCAAAAGGATTGAGGATCTGAACCCAAGTTTGGCCATATGGCTTCTAGGACTGATGTTAAAGATGCTGCTGACTGGGACCAGCAGTTAGTGTAATGGCTATGCCGCTGAACTTCCATGTAGTCGACCGTGGTTCAAGTCCTGGACCCGGTGGCTTAAACTCACGCCGGGCATGTGTACGTGCATGCCCAAGATCCCGAGAGGAGAATGGAGGAGA
>NW_006159952.1:741086-758106 GCF_000334495.1 Tupaia belangeri chinensis
CCACACCCATGAAACAAAAAAAAAAAAAAAAAAAAAAAAAAAAAAAAAAAAAAGATGCTGCTGACTGTGCCATAGACCTGCACATGATTTTAAAAATAATTATAATGGGACCAGTAGGTGGCATGGTGGTTAAAGGTGCTAGAGTCCCACATGGCCAACTGTGGTTCAAGTCCTGGACCTGGTGGCTTGCTCTCTCACTCTCCCTCTCTGTTTGATCAAACTGAAAAAGAAAATAATAGTAATAAATTAAGTTAAATACAATAATTTTTTAAAAATTAAAAAATAATTTTTAAGCATATATATGTATTTCTAGCTTATATCTTAGATTTTGAGGGAGTAAACACACACACATATACTCATAAAACATTAAGATTTTAAAAAAGCAAAGATTAGAGAGTGAGGGTAAAAAATATGGAACTAAAATAAGATTAACTTTGGAATTAAATTAGTACACATAAGTGGAAATTATTAGGACTACTGTAATAGCTAGAATTTGATTGCACATTTGACTCTGAGTTTTCCAGTGGCCCAAGCACAAGAGAAATATTGGTGAGTTTAGCCTCTATAAGCTTTGACATGAAAACAATTAATGTGGTGAGAAAAGCAGAGTTTTATTTGTTGTCCTCACAATAACATTACTTCTGATCTTGCGTGGCATCTTCCTTCACTTACTGATAAACTGAAAGCTGAGGGCATAAGCATTTTATTCAGCAAACCTATGAGAGGCTAAAACAATCAAGCTTAATTATCGGATTGCCTAATTCAAGTCAAAGTTGAAGTTTAAATTAAATGCGAGGCATTAAAAATTTGTAGAAAATGCACATTATAAATAAACTATGCATGGATTTCAAAATTATTTTGCATCAAGACAAATTCGTACTTCCATTTTTTTTTTAACCAATTTTTTTTGGAGGTTTTGCTATAGGGCATGTGCGCTTGCCAGAAAGACAGAGAGAGACAGAGAGATAGAAAGTGAGAAGTCACCCCCCAGGAGGGATGGCCACGCTGCAATTCCTTCTCCTCCATTCTCCTCTCAGGATCTTGAGCACACACACACGTGCTCGGCCTGAGTTTAATCCACCATGTCCGGGACTTGAACCACCATCGACTACATGGGAGTCCAGTGACGTAGCCATTATGCCAACTGCTGGTCCCATCTTTTTAACCAATTTTTAAAGGTACATTCTTATAGAGGTATGAATCATCTGGCTGTCATTTGAATTCCCATGGCATTTTATCCCATAGGTATGCTTTGGGAAAGATTTAGCAGCAGAGGAGTTGAGGCTGTCTTCTGGTAAGGGTGGAGTAGAAAAGAGTGATAGTGTCAATTAAGGACTGATTGATATGGCAGACAGCGGTAGTTCTCCAATACGAGCTTCCCTCACAAACACCAGGAGACTTCGTTAAAACACAGGTTGCTGGGCCCCCACCTTCAGAGTTTCTGCTTCAGTAGGGTTGGGGTCTGACCAAACCATCTGCATTTCTAACAAGTTGCCAGCAGATTCTAATGCTGTTCGTCCATAGACAACACTGAGAACTACTAACATACTACATTTTTACTTCTTAGTCATCCTCAGTATCTATACATGGCTCCTGGATGGTAGAAGATATATGTAAAACTACGTAAGTGGGTCGTTTTAAAAATTAATTAATTAATTAATTAATTATTTTTGGAGCGGTTTTTGCTAGCGCTAGAGGGTGCATGCGCTCACCAGAAAGACAGAGACAGAGAGAAAGCGAGAAATTACCCCCCGGGGGGATGACCACGCCACAATCCCATCTCCTCCATTCTCCTCTCGGGAGATCTTGGACACACACACACACACACACCCCCGGTGTGAGTTTAAGCCGCCGGGTTTGGGACTCAAACCATGATCCACTACATGAGAGTCCAGCAACATAGTCATTACACTAACTGCTGGTCCCTTTTATTTAATTTTATTTATCATCATTATGATTTTCCTATGTGACCAGAGAAAGAGAGAGGGAAAACTGCCAGGTCTGGGATTCAAACCATGGTCAGCCAAGTAGGAGTTAACCACTATGCCACCTGCCAGCCTCCATAAGTGGGTAATTTTGATACAGTAAAACCTGAAATTTCTGTTCTCTGTACCTCAGAACTCGTATTATAAATATCAAATATTTTTAATTGAGTGGTTTAATCTAAATATAGTCCCATCTGTAGGCTACTATGCAAAGAAATTACTCTACTAAAAATGTATTAGATATTAATTGGACAAGGTGAGTTACAGAAGATAAATCTGATCCATATTATTTATGTGCATCTAATTACCACAATATTTGACTATAGAGTCTATGTTATAACCCTTAGAATACAACAAAGGCTTTTTTTGGGGGGGTTTATTTTATCTAAGAGACAGAGAGAAGCACCCCAACAGGGCCCCCACACCATGATGCACCCTCAGCCTTGGCCAGCCAAGATCATGGGCATGTGTGCATGTGCCTGTTGTGCCCAAGGAGTCCTGGGGATGTGAACCAGGGACCTTCTCATATGGCTCCAGCATCATAGAGCATTATGCAACCACTACTTCAGCATAGCTGGCCTAGGCTTTACTATTTTGTAGCTCTGCTAAATTATTTTTAGCTAAGAACTAAGAATATTCTTTCTTTTTTTTTCTTTTCTTTTCTTTTTTTTTTTTTTTTGCTGTAGGGCATGTGTGCTTGCTGGAGAGAGACAGACAGGGCCTGGGTAGTGAGAAAGCACCCCCCAGGGTGGAGGCCACACCACAATCCCTTCTCTATTCTCCTATTGGGGTTTTTGCACCCAGCACATGCACCCAGCATGTTTTTCAAGTCCCTGTGTCCAGGACCCGAACCATGCATTGACTATGTGCGATCCAGCTACCTTAATCACCATGCCACCACATGGTCCCAGAACATTATTTCATAGTAGCCTTGTGTGCCCAAGGTTTGTAGTAGAAATCGTGTACTGTATGTTCTTTTGTTATAATTTTGCAGTGAACATTTTTTGTATATATAATGAACCAAGCTTATGTATACTGTCATTTATTTTAATTTGACTTTGTCATGTCATTTATTACAACCAGAATATTCCATCTTTTAGAATTCTAAGACTATAGGAACCCACTTGACAGTTGAGTATTTATTTATTTATTTACAGAGATTTTTTTTTCTATAGGGTGTGTGTGTTTGTCAGCGTGACAGAGAGAGATAGCAAGAGAGAAGGTGAGCAATCACCCACCAATGGGTGATGACCATGCCACAATCCCTTCTCTTCCATTCTCTTCTTGAGATTTTGGGCACGCATACTCAGGTTCAAGCCTCTAAGTCTGGGCCTCGAACCATAGTAAGCCATGTGGGAGTTCATCACATTAACCACTATACCACCTGCTAGTCCTGACAGTTGAGTATTTAATTGCATTCCGTAGTACAGTGAGTTTTAGTTTGTATTAAGGTCAGTTGGGGAACTTAAAAAAGTATATACACACACATATACATACACCCAGGATTGGCATCAAATTAGCATCTCCAAAGATAGGGCCCTGATATTTGTATTTTTAAAAGGTTTCCCATGTGGGGACCAGCAGTTGGTGTAATGGCTACAACATCTCTGGACTCCCATGTAATCGACCATGGTTCGAGTCCCAAACCCAGTGGCTTAAATTCATGCTGGGCATGTATGCGTACATGCCAAAGATCCCAAGAAGAGAATGGAGAAGGGATTGTGGTGTGGCCATCCCTCCTGGGGGGTGCTTTCTCACTCTGTGTCTCTGTCTCTCTCTCTCTTTCTGGTGAGCTCACATGCTCTATAGCAAAAACCTCTCAAAAAAAAAAAAAAAAAAAAGAAAAGTTTCCCATGTGATTCTGTGGGCAACTAGGGTTGTGAATCTTTTTCTTATGGGCAACTTTATTATTATTTTTTTTAAGTTTTGCTATAGGGCACATGTGCTCACTGGGAATGCAGAGAGAGAGAGAGAAAGCACCTTCCAGGGTGAATGGCCACACTACGATCCATTCTCCTCTTGGGATTTTGGGCAGACATGCATATGTGCCTGGCGTGTTTCTCAAGCTGCTGAATCTGGGACTTGAATCATGCAGTCTACCATGTGGGATCCAGCCGCCTTAACCTCCACACCACCTGCTGATCTGGCAACTTTATTTTTAATGACTTGAGGCTAGG
The DNA here is from genome assembly GCF_000334495.1 of Tupaia belangeri chinensis. Taxonomy (NCBI): domain Eukaryota; kingdom Metazoa; phylum Chordata; class Mammalia; order Scandentia; family Tupaiidae; genus Tupaia; species Tupaia belangeri. Next base: position 745,249 of record NW_006159952.1, read on the forward strand.
AAGTCTGGAAATTGGTAGGAGGGCATCATTGTGGCCTGCATGGTTTGATGGGGTCACCCAACTTAGGGTGCAGCTGGAATTATGGTAAAGATAAAAGAAGTGCTCCTGTCCAGTGATGGTGAGGAATTCTCACTCAGTAGTGCAATGAGGCTCACATTTCCAAATGCCTTCTTTGTGTGAAGTGCAAAGCAAGGGCCACGGAGCAACAGCGTTGGTGTCATCTGGGGGACTGTTAGACTCTCAGGACCCATGGGACCAGCAGATGGCGTAATGGTTACATCACTGGACTCCCATATACTTGACTGCGTTTGAATCCCAGGCCCAGCAGCATAAAACTCATGCCATTAATTTTCTTTTTCTTTCACTGGAAAGGAAAGGTGATACTCAGTTTTAAATGTTAAAAGTTTACAAGTTGCTTCATTACACTAAAACTAAATGTGTTAAAAAAAAAACACCAACAAAAACTCATGCCGTGCACATGCGCATGCATGCACAAAATCTCACGAGGAGGAGAAGGGACTGCAGTGTGGCTGTCCCACCTGGGGGGACGGGTGTGATTTCTTGCCCTCTGTCTGTTTCTGTCTCTCCAGCAAGCACATGTGCTATATAGCAAAAATCTTTCTTAAAAAAAAAAAAAATCTCAGGACCCTTCATAGACCTTTTGAACCAGAAACTGGATTTGCACAAGCTCGTCAGGTAATTTGGTGTAAATTAAAGTTTGAGAAGCATTGCATTAAGCAAGTGCTTTTACATATGTTCTTTATTTTAGCCTTAGCAACCCAATTCTAGTTTTTAAATAAGACTGAGTCATGGTGAAGATTGTAACTTGTTTACGAGGAGAAGGAGTCAAAGGATGGGAATAATCCTCTAGCAAAAGAGATGCTTTAGTGGTGTACATTCTCAGAGCGTTTCTAATTCCTATCGTCTCTCACCTTTCTCCAGCCTTCTGCCTCAGTGACTGCTAGTTTGGGATTCTATCTTCCTAGTTTACTGCCTTGATGGATTTGGGCCTTTCACAAGTGTGAAACAATGAGGAGATGTTCTTTAGTAAATCTGCGTATAGATGGCACTAATTAGCGTTTCCTCACAAGTGGAACCAAGCTACCACCTGCTTTTCCTGTGTTGTGAAAAACCTGGAAAACAGATAGTCATATTATTTTTAAACTTAGTTATTTGAGACAGAAAGGCTGTAGGCATCCTGCAAGGCAGAGACGCAGATGAGCATCCCAGCACCCCTCGCTCTCCCCAGCACAGGGAGTGGCCGATCTCCTGAGATAGATGTTTTCTAGTAGTTTTGACTCTCTTACTTTACCTTTCATGAGGCTTACAGAGGGCAGTGATTCGCTTACAGTTATGTGAGAATCAATGGTGCATCTCTACATTTTTTTAAATTTAAATTTACTATAGAGGAGTGTGCTGGCCAGAGACAGAGCGAGAGGGAAAGTGAGAAAGCATCTCCCGGGGAGGGTGGCCATCCCTCAGTTCCGTCTCCTCCTATGCTATTCTGAGGATTCAAAGAAGGCACACACATCTCATGTGTTTAAGTCACTGGGTCTGGGACATGAACTGAGCAATTGGCCATGTGGGATCCAGCCCCCTTAACCACACGACACAGGCTGGCCCTACATTGGGGGTTTTAATGCTTTACTGGGAGACAAGAAATGGCAGGTAGGGTGGGCAGACGAGTGAGATATTGCAGCAGAGTCATGCTAGGGAGATTATAAAAAGGAATTCTTCCAGTTTAGTGACTGAAATCACACTTTCATTTTTCACTTGTTGGCACCGTAGAGTTCTGGTCTAGATACCGAGTGACTCTATGTGTTTGCCACTTTCAGTGTCACCTTACTGAAGTAGTTTCTTACCAGATGGACTGCAAGGGAGGAGTAGTTTAACAAGAGGCAGCTTATGCAGCTGGGTACATACCGCCAGAGCTGTCCTTTGTAAGAGCGATCGAGTGACCAGGAAAGTTAATCCTGGGTGTCTGTTCACTTTGTCTTCCCAAGAGATTCCCTCCACCTACTCGCCTCAGAGCAAAGAGGCAATCTGAGATCAAACTGACATCAGCCCTCATTCTGTGCTTGGCACATCTTCAGAGCAGCCACTGTTATTCTGCCAAAAGGAAGTGGAAATTGAGATAAATGTTTCAATACTCGGATGGAAAAAAGTCCATTTTTACACCACGTCCTTTTTGAAAAACCGCATTCCTTAGAAGCAAAGTTTATTGTTTCCTTTTGTGATAGTTTGCTTTTCTTTTTTCTTAAGACGTGGTATTTAAAAGCAGTAATTGAGTTCAGATTTTAAAATGTGCTGTTTCCACTCTGCATGTCATTAAAATAAAATATTAGCTTTCAAAAAGTTTTTTCGGCAGTGTTTCTGGTGTGCTGTGTTCTGTGGGGTACAGATTGTCAAAATCCAGAGAATCATGGTTGTATGGGACATGAGACTGAGTGAACGTTGCTCCTGGGATCTGGGAGGGATCTATTTTAATTACAGAGTATTCAAAATGTGCCTTATACGTGCTGACTGTATTTGTCACTTTTGTCACCTACATCAAGCATATGTAGTTGACTTCCACAAATACGTTGTCTCATGGTCGTCTGGTCTTTTCTCAAAGAGCCCAGCCAGCCATGGCAGTTTTCAGGGTAGAAAATGACTTTCAAAAGAGCTAGAAGGAGTGACTCTAGGGTCTGTAAGGTATTTGATTTGGAGGATGGTTGTTTTAAGAAGAGCATTTGGGTTTGAAACGGTGTATGTGTGTCTTAGAAGGTGCACTCCACTAGCAGGTCGATTTTACATGGTACCCGAACCTTTCTGGATTCTAGGAGAACATTGTAATGGACGCCATTCTCTCACCCCTTACGCATTAAGAAGGGTTTCTCTGTATTTTATTTTAATGTAGTGCATGGAGAAATTCACTCTTCTATCAGATTAGTGTTGAAATGAGTTTCACAGTAGGTCTTGGAGTTGGGGCCAAAGATTTAAGTGCATTTGAATTTTAAATCAGCAAACCTAACATTGTCACTTCCCCAAAGTGCTCTGTTCTCTGCTGGCTCCTTCAAGTTTACTGGGTTACTATGGGATACTGTTCGGTATCTCAGAGAATCCTGGTCGAGCTCCTTTTTCTTAGCTGTGATCTAATTGATATTCTGATATTTCCTCTAGATCAAGAGGAATGGTGTTTGGCCCAGCCAATTTAGGGGAAGAGGCAATTAGAAACTTCATTGCAAAACATCGTTGCAACTCCTGCTGCCGGAAACTCAAACTCCTGGGTATGCCACAAACAATTCTAGTTTCTCTCTAAGTAAATCTCTCATAGAACGACATTCATTGTAACCTGGGATGGACTAGAAAATCTTAATCACATTTTTATCTCATTCACATTCGCAGAGGCTGACTTTCTGACTGCAAAATTTTTAAGTCTGTAAAGGGATTAAAGGGACAGGAATTTACTTTAGATTCTGCCAAAATGTGATAAAACATGGGGCCCAGTACTTGTCGCAGTCACTCCAAGGGCAAGTTCTCTACTTGGGAGGTGGGGTCCTGGGGGGCCCCAGTGGCTGTCTAAGTAGTGCTTTTTATTTATAAAACCCTGCCACTTTACACACATTTCAGTATTTTAAAAAATCTGATTTGATAGTGTAGCCTACTTTTTCTGAAATCACTAGTCACCACAGAAAATATTCCTAATATAAAAGCAAGTTGCTGGGGCTGGCAAGTGTTGTGGTGGTTGGGCACTGGACTCCCACATGGTCCACCATGGTTCAGGTCCTAGACCTGGCAACTTGCTTTCTCACTTTGTCTCTCTCTCTCTGGTCAAATTGAAAAGACAATATTGATGAGTGAAATTAAATAATTCTTAAAAAAAAAAAAAGCAAGTACTGGAGGCTTGTATCCTTCAAATAGTCAGTTCTAAATCTGTTGCATTTTTGTTCTTTTGTCTCAGAGGGGTGCTTTATGTCTGTCTCAGCTAACTCACTATTTTCCTTAGGTCATCCCAAGCCTGTCCTTACAATGGAATTTCACGTATTTTAAGCTGAGCAGCCTTTCTCGCCTTATAATAAATGATCTTACTCTAAATTGGAAGTCAGCTAAAGAGCACCATCCGTTGTAACCTGGGATGGCGCAGGTGTAAATTTACAGCAAAGGACAATTTCTAATCTTGTTGGGGTTAGAGGTAGGGGGAGCCCTTGTGGACAAGGCATTGCACAAGAATGGGATTTGCAGCAGGCTTCCAATTCCAGTGTAAGGAGTGTGTTACCCTGAGGTGGTGCTGGTGAGTACTTGGGGTGGAAAGGTCACAATGGAGCACAAAGGGGAGGGCCATAACCCTCATAGCTGCCCAGGGCTCAGTCTCACAGAGCACACGCCAGGCCCGGGTAAAGAGATCCATGCCCAGCCCACTGGCCCGTGGCTTGAGCTTCCCACTGGCCTCCCTTCTGGTTAGAAGGAGCCTAGGAATGGGCTGGGGCTAGGCCGAAAGGCATCCAAGACCCCAGGTAAGGGTCTCTGGGAGGTGGGAGCTTACAAATATCTGTCATCCCATGACTACAGACTGGAATCTGACTCTTTAAGTCAGCGTCCTCCAGCACTGGCCTCTCCCATGTCTGAGTCACTGTTTCCTGGACAGGACAGACTCCATTCTTGAAGACACAGCAACTAGATCTGAACAGCCAGGAGATGGGGAGACATGGGACACCCATGTCACCACATCCAATCTTTGAGCCCACTTAACTGTTCTGTATGATTAAGGTTGAGATCATTCTGTACACTGCACTTCGAGTGCATAATTTTGAGTGCATAATTTAATAATTCTTCCACAACTGCTACTAGGTCATGTTTGTTTTCAAAATCTGTTCGTTTTAAGTTAACATTTAAGTAGAAACAAGAAATATCCTCATTTACTCAGACATTGGGCAATCTGAATGAAGAAAAAGTTTAGTCTGGAAAGCAGGATTAGAGGTGATTTTTCTTTGTGGTTTATGGTGTACTTTTTTGAGAGGGACAATTTAGGATAGTATAAGAGCACAGGATCTAGAGTCAGACTGAGTTCAGATCCCAGACTTTCCACTTGGGTTTTCTCACCTGTAAGGGTGCTCACGCCAGGCTCACAGAGACCAGTGTGATGATTAGATTAATGAATGTGAGCCTATGTTCTAAAAACATCGGTTATTATTAAAATATAATGATACTAGTTTTATGTCCATAGCCTCTCCACCTAACATTTAAAACTAATACTAGAAATCCATGTTTAAGCCTAGCAGAATTAATCAGAATAGAATGAAAAGTTAATACAAACACTTCGCACCCACTGTCCTCCATGCCGCTCTTCTGGTGGTTATCCCTATTCTTGTTTTCTTTTAATTTTCTTTTTAAAATGGAAGAAGGAGGCCTATGGAAGGATAGCTCTGGGAGTTGGATGAAGCTTTTAGAGGTAGCAAACTAAGGTGCAGCTATTATTGCAGAAAACTCACCCCTGATACCTGGGGCCCACTGATTTGGCTGCCGTTTCTGACCTCCCCATCATTTGGCGGTGAGAATGCCCGTGTCCACCTTGGCCTCTCTGCCTTCTGGCCAGGTTGTGGGACTCTGATACTGTGTCAGGCAACCAAATCTCTCCTCCCCTTCCTCTTGGGCAGTGAACAGGATCTGAGATGGTGGGGGTGGGTTGTAGAGCTGCACCTGGGTTGTGGGGTAGGGAGGGGGCTTAGCACGGACATAGTCGCAGGGTTTGAGTTCCACATATCCATGGCCTGAGGAAGCAGAGGCCTCTCTGAACAGGCAGCAGAGCCTGAAGTCCAAGCTGTCTGCATCAACAGCCTATTCTTGGGTCCTCTATAACCGCTTTAATTGCCTTCCTTGCAGATTTAAAGAGAAATGACTATTCCCCCGGGAAAATAAAATCTACCTTTGGACTTGAAATCAAAAGAGAATCGGCTGAGGAACCTCCAACAAGGAAAATGGGTGGAAAACCCCCAGAAGATCACACACGACTCTAAGAAGGGAAGAGCAAGAAGACCATGGCCCTGTCCTTCCTGCCAAGAACTCCATGGTGACTTTGATTGACGTATAATGCTTACTCAGAGCCACCATCAGGACAGCCTTACCCTGTGGACCTCCTTGGGACACACTTTTTGAGCCTCACATCTCCTCTCCAGTGATCTCATTGGTATATGATAAATGGTTTTTCTGGACATTAACCTGTGTACAGGGCACTTTGCACACATTTGCCGTTCTCCAGTTCCACGTGCAGATACTTGGGCGAGTGAGCTGGGAATACTGCTTCTTTATACCTCATTGCTTTCACTGGCCACTTGGAACCCTGGGAACAAAGGACCCAGGGGTAAATTTAATTTATTTTCTCACTGTGTGTGCAGACCCTGCCCCCAGTGCCAGTCATCACTTCATGTACATATTTTACTTTTGTTTGTACATGTACACAGCAAAGTCATTTGACTTTCTCTTTGCCAGCAGCAAAGGACTTTGAATCGCAGCTAGAGGGAAGACAAGGCAGTGAGGGTGTTTGCACAGACCAGAGCACACTGTTGCACAGCCTAACTTAAACCCTTTGTACCCTGGTGAAATCTTGTGGGCTCGAGGTATTGTCAGTGAATAATGATGGCTGAGAATTTCAGATTTCTCTAAAACAAAGGAGAAAGGAAATCTAAAACAAATGCCCTGAATTCATTTTTTTTTTTCGAACACGAAAACAGGATATGTAAAACTGGAAATTATTAAAAAAGTGTTTCGCTTCACTTAAGCTCAGGGGTACTATCAGTTAGAGTTGACTTAGGCCAGCCTCTAAAACAGTGCTGTCTTTTCCAAAGCTGTGCATATAATATTACAGGCTAAATTACTGTATGTCAGGGCCTATGAGAGAAGATGTGGTTTTAGACCTAAAACATGCCTCACAGGTGTGTGATCCTTCCAGTACAGAGTTCCTGTGGCTTAAAGGACCCTGTACATATTTCTCAGTATGGCCTGAGAACATGTCATCTATTTCTGAGGCCGGATGTGAAGGATTCCTGGAAACTGGACTGCATAGCCTGTCTGGGGGATCACTCATCCCTCTTTCACACTGGGCTGGGGCATCCTACCTCAGAAAAGAGCTCAAGGTTTTCAAACAAGGAGAGAAGGAGAGCTAGGAAACCTCTCCCTGCTCCCTCTGCATCCCCTTTATTATTGTTCCAGTCTACCAGCAGCACACCTCCTGGGTTTAAAGAAAAGTCAACTTATCTTCAGTCTTTACATTAGCTCACTTGCTTAGGAGGCTTCTCAGTGTTTTCCTTTCCTTTTCTCATGATAGAGCGTGTGTGCACACATGCGTGATGCATGACTGAACACATGCACGAGAGCGAAGCACCATCCACAGGGCCCAGTGGAGCTCATACCTTCCTCAGTCCTCCCGCCCATCATCCTGGATGCATTTGCCTTGCATGTTTTGAGGCCAGCAGGGCTAGGATTTGATCTGTGGTCAGCAGATGGTTTCCAGCTCTGAAGTCACATCCACCAACTGCACCACAGAGGCCGGGCCTCAGCCTGCCTTTTAAATCTATGCTCCTTTATCCTTAGGTTGTACTTCAGGGAAAATGCTGCCTAGAGAGAAAGCCAAGGAGTTTGTTTGCCAATGATTAGATCTGATTCTTGTAGGTTTGAATTGCGCAGGGGATAATTTGTATCACTTTTACTTTGGTGGTAGGAGGTGCAAAATTTGGGTGATTTCTTGATTGGGAACAAGGAGAAAATGTTAATGTTTTGTGGGAGGACTTAATGGCTTTATCCTGTTCTACAAATCAATAAGGGATCTATTGGTACTCAGCGCGGTGTGGAAAGAGGCAGAGTGTGCCAGCCCAAGAGCTGAACTAAAGGCATCAATTCAGTGGTCAGATATTTGTTACTTGGAATAGAACTTGAAAGCAAATACATTTGATTTCAAATTTCTGTGGTGTGCTTTCTATTGTTTTCTTATTTTAAGAAAAATCAGCAGAGTAGCATTTTAAAAAGATGAACTGCTGGGTCAAAATCACTGTGGGATTGCCTGCATGCAAATACTGATGTGGTCATCTGACTTTGAGTGATTCATGACCACAAAAGGGTGGAGTAGTCATTCATTCAGTCAATTTTATTCAACAGTTATTATTTATTTATTTTTACTAGAGGCATATGTGCTGCCAAAGAAAGAGAAGAGGGGAGAGAGAGAGAGAGAGAGAGAGAGAGAGAGAGAGAGAATCCTGCAGTGGGGCATAGTCATGTCACAAGCCTTTCTCCTCCATTTCTTTATCCTTTTGGGATTTGGGGCATGTGTGCATGTGTACTCAGTGTGATTTTCAAATTACTGGGGCTGGGATTTGAACTGTGATCAGCCATGTGGGACCTGTTTCCCAATGTACAGCACTTAACCACTGTGCTAGGGGGCTGATACTCAATAGATGTTAAGTGTCTTCTCTGTACCACATCAGTGATGGGGATGCCGTGGTGAATGTAATGTTTCTTTGTTCACAAAAGACTTTGTACTTCATGTTTCTTTTTGTTGTTGATGTTTCAAATTTGGATTTCCAGTTAATGCTAAAAAAAAAAAAAAGTTTGATTTCTGGGCAAATGTCAACACAGAGGTGTGTCCTGTGCTCTGCCTGCTAGTGGGGTGTAGGTTCAGACTGAGATAAGAGAATTGGGTCAAGAGAAGACATAGCTAGGATTGGTTTTAAAGACGAATGAGGTAAAACAGACTGCATAATTCTTGCCTGAGCATAAAGTCCTCATTACATATGGGATCTGAATCTGGGGAGGATGCAGCCAGGTTCCAGGGAGTCCTCACTTGAAGGCATCCAGTGCCTACAAGTTTCTTCCCAGAAGGCTGCACGTTCCCATAGTGCCATCTATGTGCTATCTTCAAGCTTCTTATAGCTCTGAGAAATGAAATCACATGTTGTTTTGGGTGTTTCTTGCCCTGTTGTTATTTTCTGTAGCTTTGCAAAATAGGTACCAGGTAACTAAGATTTCCCAACAACCATTTAGTCAATCCTTTCCAAAAAGCATGGTGGTGGTAGTGGTGGTTACTGTTGTTTTAGATGAGACCAACCATTCTGGTTCTAGAAGATGTGACACAGACCTCCTTGTCAGGTCTTGTCCTTCTCAATCAGTCACCAACATCTAACGCAAAGCATGGCGGATAAAAGACTTTCACCAATATTGGTAGAAAGAAATAATGAAACCCTCAAATGATAGTGGATTTCATACAGTAGGTAATAAATCAGATTTGCATTTTTAATCTAGAAGAAAATGATTACCACTTCTGTTAGACCCAACACAATTCTTTTGATCTCTCTGTGTATTAATTTTCCAGGAAATAGCTTTTAACAACCTACACCTTGTCTATTGAATTCTCAACCAGTTCTTGCCCTTATCACCATCGGTGATAACACCAGAGTGCAGTCCTTTACTGGTGACTATTGAAATGAGATGATAACTTCCCAGAAACTGCCCAGAAATAATCATCACTTTATTACCCTTTGAAAAGAAGATTGATAGAAAAGTCATTTGAAAGATGGTTCATTACCATGCCCTAGTACGATTTCTTTACTCACATCTCTCCAAAGCATGAGAAAGGAAGGATTATTCTCTGAGGTCGGAATTTGAAGGCTGTGTGTTTGCCTCTTTGAAGTCGTGGTATTTAATTTTCTGTAGTCATTTCTTGGGCAATTTTCTAAGAAACTAGTTGAAGCTAATTTATCATAAGTTAAAGTCAAATGACAGAAAAGATTTTTCCCCCTTAACAGCATTTTATTCCACAGAGGTTAGCTTCTGAGGGAAAATGAGACTTAAATAGCATTTCAAATCTCCAGCCACATGGGTGGGTACACAGAATAGAAAGGATTCTGGAAACCTGATTGGGAACAAGGAGAAAATGTTAATGTTTTGTGGGAGGACTTAATGGCTTTATCCTGTTCTACAAATCAATAAGGGATCTATTGGTACTCAGCGCGGTGTGGAAAGAGGCAGAGTGTGCCAGCCCAAGAGCTGAACTAAAGGCATCAATTCAGTGGTCAGATATTTGTTACTTGGAATAGAACTTGAAAGCAAATACATTTGATTTCAAATTTCTGTGGTGTGCTTTCTATTGTTTTCTTATTTTAAGAAAAATCAGCAGAGTAGCATTTTAAAAAGATGAACTGCTGGGTCAAAATCACTGTGGGATTGCCTGCATGCAAATACTGATGTGGTCATCTGACTTTGAGTGATTCATGACCACAAAAGGGTGGAGTAGTCATTCATTCAGTCAATTTTATTCAACAGTTATTATTTATTTATTTTTACTAGAGGCATATGTGCTGCCAAAGAAAGAGAAGAGGGGAGAGAGAGAGAGAGAGAGAGAGAGAGAGAGAGAGAGAATCCTGCAGTGGGGCATAGTCATGTCACAAGCCTTTCTCCTCCATTTCTTTATCCTTTTGGGATTTGGGGCATGTGTGCATGTGTACTCAGTGTGATTTTCAAATTACTGGGGCTGGGATTTGAACTGTGATCAGCCATGTGGGACCTGTTTCCCAATGTACAGCACTTAACCACTGTGCTAGGGGGCTGATACTCAATAGATGTTAAGTGTCTTCTCTGTACCACATCAGTGATGGGGATGCCGTGGTGAATGTAATGTTTCTTTGTTCACAAAAGACTTTGTACTTCATGTTTCTTTTTGTTGTTGATGTTTCAAATTTGGATTTCCAGTTAATGCTAAAAAAAAAAAAAAGTTTGATTTCTGGGCAAATGTCAACACAGAGGTGTGTCCTGTGCTCTGCCTGCTAGTGGGGTGTAGGTTCAGACTGAGATAAGAGAATTGGGTCAAGAGAAGACATAGCTAGGATTGGTTTTAAAGACGAATGAGGTAAAACAGACTGCATAATTCTTGCCTGAGCATAAAGTCCTCATTACATATGGGATCTGAATCTGGGGAGGATGCAGCCAGGTTCCAGGGAGTCCTCACTTGAAGGCATCCAGTGCCTACAAGTTTCTTCCCAGAAGGCTGCACGTTCCCATAGTGCCATCTATGTGCTATCTTCAAGCTTCTTATAGCTCTGAGAAATGAAATCACATGTTGTTTTGGGTGTTTCTTGCCCTGTTGTTATTTTCTGTAGCTTTGCAAAATAGGTACCAGGTAACTAAGATTTCCCAACAACCATTTAGTCAATCCTTTCCAAAAAGCATGGTGGTGGTAGTGGTGGTTACTGTTGTTTTAGATGAGACCAACCATTCTGGTTCTAGAAGATGTGACACAGACCTCCTTGTCAGGTCTTGTCCTTCTCAATCAGTCACCAACATCTAACGCAAAGCATGGCGGATAAAAGACTTTCACCAATATTGGTAGAAAGAAATAATGAAACCCTCAAATGATAGTGGATTTCATACAGTAGGTAATAAATCAGATTTGCATTTTTAATCTAGAAGAAAATGATTACCACTTCTGTTAGACCCAACACAATTCTTTTGATCTCTCTGTGTATTAATTTTCCAGGAAATAGCTTTTAACAACCTACACCTTGTCTATTGAATTCTCAACCAGTTCTTGCCCTTATCACCATCGGTGATAACACCAGAGTGCAGTCCTTTACTGGTGACTATTGAAATGAGATGATAACTTCCCAGAAACTGCCCAGAAATAATCATCACTTTATTACCCTTTGAAAAGAAGATTGATAGAAAAGTCATTTGAAAGATGGTTCATTACCATGCCCTAGTACGATTTCTTTACTCACATCTCTCCAAAGCATGAGAAAGGAAGGATTATTCTCTGAGGTCGGAATTTGAAGGCTGTGTGTTTGCCTCTTTGAAGTCGTGGTATTTAATTTTCTGTAGTCATTTCTTGGGCAATTTTCTAAGAAACTAGGCTAAGCTAATTTATCATAAGTTAAAGTCAAATGACAGAAAAGATTTTTCCCCCTTAACAGCATTCCACAGAGGTTAGCTTCTGAGGGAAAATGAGACTTAAATAGCATTTCAAATCTCCAGCCACATGGGTGGGTACACAGAATAGAAAGGATTCTGGAAACCACACTGATTTTTTTTTTTTTAATTTAGCACAGTTATTATTTTTTGACTTTTATTTCTAAACCATGATGTACAGATAAAATATTGTATTTTTGTGAAACACTCTCCTAAAAATAATTAGGTAAGTTGCTTAATTTTTCAAAGAAAGACTTCCAGTTCTCGAGGGATAACAAACCTTGGTCTCTACAGTTCTCAGGCTTTTAATATAATTTTATGTAATTTGTTTAACCTTTCTGTTAACCCCTAACTCTGAAATGGAGATGAAGACACTTACCTTTTCAAATGAAGGTGAATGATAATGAGAGAGCATTTATAAGAAGTTTTTTGAGAATCTTATTTAAAAGGCTTCTTGTGAGCTTGGGCTCCAGTTCAATAAATAATAAGGGGTTTTCATTTTTGATATTATGTGATCATTATTTAATGTTTGCAGAGGATGCTCAGTGGACCTGTTTCAGTATAAACATGAAAGTGAATTCTATTTTATCCTTTCTGAGGGGAAATAGCTCATTGCTCCCTGTTTGTTTTAGAGCTTAATTAAATAGTTCAAAATCATAGTATCTTCTATTTGTTTTGCTTTTTGGTGGGCTTAGTTTTACCTAGCTAATATCTTTGGCTGTCCTCTGCCCAATGAAAACCTTCCAGGAGAAGTAAAGCTGAAAACTAGTGTGATCATTGGTGACATTTTGGGGCATGAAAGCAGAGTAGGTTTAGAACCTCAGTGCTTGTAAAACTTGAGGTTTAAAAACCTTAAAGAACTTAATGGGGATTTAAATTTTGTCATGGTAGGAATGGTTAGTAATAAAAATATTACTATAATGCATTCTG
>NW_006159952.1:758287-787757 GCF_000334495.1 Tupaia belangeri chinensis
GAATGAAAATCAGCTCCATGAGTGGAGGCTTTCTGCGTAAGATCTTTCTGATACTCCAAGGAACCATTACGCTAACTGCTGGTTCCCTATAATTACATATCTTATTACATAATTATAGCATGTTGTCTGGTGTCCTCTCTGCTTCTGTCATTAAGTCAATTTTCCCTGCAGTTAATGGCCACCCCAGGCCCTATGCCTCCATGGGGAGCTATACACTCTTGACATACCATGAAATAGATGCAAGATGATGGGGCGGGGGGGTTCCTTGCGCCTGATTCTGTTTGCTGGTGAACTTTTTGCCTCTGCTTACATTTCTACCCTCTTCATATTTTGTCCTTCCTAGACATTAGATACTCGTTGGTCAACACAATGGTATTTACTGTTTGATAGCATCTAGTGATGTGTGTTTATCAGTTCATAGTGAAAAGTAGAACCTATGCAAGCTATAAAATCTTTATCAGCCTGACCATCACACTGTGTCCCCAGAGGCCTTGGAAGCTGGGTTATAATCAGAAGGTTGCTTGAAGTGCATGGAATCAGAACAAAGAGAGGTAGATAAATCAAATTTTTAATGGTGTTAGGCTATGACATCCATTTCATCTTCTCATCCTGTTTGATTTCATCTTCTCTGGAGCATGGGCCTGCCAGTGGGAGTGGAAACCCAAGGTTTGCAATACTTCACACTGATTCCAAAGCATACAGCAGAATTTGAAGCAACTCTTAGATCAGCCTTGAGAAACGTGGATGATGATGAGAAAGTATTTTTCTCTTTTTTAATCCTCCCTCCAGCTCCCCCTCCCTTTGTTTCCTTCTTTCCTCTTTCTCTTTTTAAGGTTTATTTATTTATTATTTACTCTGAGAGAGGCACAGAGAGAGAGGTACCCTGGCAGGATGTTGATGCTGTTGTCCACGCCCAGCCTCCGCAGGTCCAGATCACAGGCATGATCCTGGTGTGTAGAGGGAGGCCTCATGATGCAAACCCAGAACCTTCCCATCTGGGTCCAGTTGCATCACCACTGCACCATAGCCTGACCCCCTAACACTCTCCCCTTCCCTCCTATTCTCCTTTCTTTTCTTCTTCTTTTCCTTCTCTTTACTTCCCTTCTCTTCCCTTTCTTTCCCTTTCTCCTCCACTCCTTCTTCCCTTCCTTTCTTCCTCCCTCTCTCTCCATCCTCTCTTTCTCTCTGATTTATTATTTTATTTTAGGTTTTTGCCATAGGACATGTGCACTCACCAGAGAGAGACAGAGAGAGGGAATGTGAGAAATCACCCCTCAAGGTGGATGACCACACCACAATGCCTTCTCCATTATCCTCTTGGGATTTGGGGGCACACATGCACACCTGCCTGACATGATTTTTTTAAGTTGCCAGGTCCAGGACTTGAACTGTAGTTAGCCATATGGTAGTCCAGTGCCTTAACCACCATGCCACCTGCTGGTCCCTCTTGTAAAAATTTTTTAATGCCAGGACCTGTGCAGGCACAAAAGAGAGAGAGACAAGGGAGGGAGGGAGGGAGGGAGGAAGAGAGAGAGAGAGAGAGAGAGAGAGAGAGAGAGAGAGAGAAAGCACTCCTCATTGGGGTCTGGTCATGCTGCAGTCCTTTTTTCCTCCATCCCATCAGAATCCAGGGCATGTGTGCATATACCCAACATATTTTTCAAGCCATCAGGACCAAGATTTGAACTGGTTGCCATGAGAAAGCCGATTCCCGGTGTACAGCACTGCGCTAGGGGCCAACCCTCTGATACATCTTTATACCACATTGGTTGCAAATATGGACAAGGAAACATCATTAATTTTTCAAGTGAGGTCAGAATTTTCTCAAAATTGTAGAATTAAGAAATGGAAGTGCTAAAAATCTAGATAAAAACCCTGAGATCTAAAGAGACTGTGTGTGCTTCACCCGAAGTTAATGTAACTATAGTTAAAGGAGAGACTAGAACTCAAGCCTCCTAAATCACCTTTATTTAGCCTAACAATGACCACATTGGTATGTTAAGACAAATAATGTTCTCTTGTATTAGAATCCTTATCTGTTTCTCCTGAAAAATATTCAAATACTTACGTGACTGAATTTTTAACTTGGAAATCCTAATAAGATTATGAAGAGTTAAGAGAGAGATTATCTGTGTTTCAACAAGGATAATTCACAAGCTAGGTGTTTTCAGAACTCAGGTTGCAAAATGATATTGCAAAATAATGATTTTATCAATTCTGTTTGCTTTTGTGTGTGTGTTTATATAAATAGAAAGCAGCTACTTGAGTAAACATGGAAGATTTCAAGTGAGAAGACTCTGTAAGACTTCAATACACATATTCAATACACGTTTCACACATTCCACTTTATGTACAATCGTTTATAATTCTCATTGCCATATAAAACACTGAAGTCTGTGGCTCCTTGAGTTTTCTTACATGAGGCTGTAGGGAATGATAGAAAATTCTCTTGGCTTTAGGGCCAGATGGACTTGGGTTTGAACTGAAGCTCTGCCACTGAATAGTGTGTGGTCTTGGACAACCTGCTGATGTCCTTCAGCTGCCATTTATCACCAGAATATGGTGGGGTGATGTGTTAATAGATAGACTTGTGCTGCTTCTTACTGTTCTCCATCACAAGAAGGTAGGTGGCTGCCTGTGCCTTGTGACAAAGTTGTGAGGCCTAATGTGACAACCGCTCTCCAAGAATTCTAGAAAACTGATGGGAACTATGACTACTTGGTATTGCTGAGTCAGAGGGAGACTATTCTGGGAAAGAGAAGAAAAATTCACACATGGAAATTGGGAAGGTAACGGTATTTCCAGAAATTGGTGTAGGTCCAGTTTACGGATGTCAGACCTAGGAAAGTGGCCCAAGAAGTCACGGGAAACAATCTGTGCCCATTTGGTCATTGAGCAAATGGAACCATTTGCCTGTGAGTTGACCACACAGGCCTGTTCTGTGGGACTAATGGCCTGCATGTTAGAAACTCTTCCTGGTTTTTCTACCCCAATAAACTACTTTTGTTCTCATGTTTTAGAATTCCAAAATATGACTGATTTGACTCCTTTATCATTTAATAGATAGCTAGATTTAGAAAAGTAAGGTCATATGCCATTTGTTTCTTTTTTAAATGTTTATTTATGGGGCCAGCAGGCAGCATAGTGGTTAAGGTGATAAACTCCTACATGGTTGATGTGGTGCGAAGCCTGGATCCAGTGGCTTGAAACTCATGCTGGGTATGTGTGTATGCATTCCCAGAATCCCGAGAGGAGAATGGAGAAGGGACTGAGGTGTGAGCATCCCCTTGGGGATGATTTCTCACTTTCTGTCTCTCTGTCTCTCCAGTGAGCACTTGCACCCTATAGCAAAACTCTTTCTCTAAAAGAAGTTTATCCATAGGTGAGAGACAAAGAGAGAGACAGAATTATAGCATCCCCTGCAAAGTCTTGGTGCTATGACCCACCACCATCTTCACCCAGCCTTGGATCGTGGGTACATGTGTGTGCCTAGTGTACTCGCCGTGGGGGCATGTCTGGTTGCAACTGGTAACATTCACAGGGAGTCACATTTTATCATTGTTCTGCTGTCTAGCCTGCCTCACCCAATTCCATGCATCTGAATGTTGTAGAACAAATTTATCTCTTCACTTTTTTTTTTTTTTTTGGCTGTAGGGCACGTGGACTCACCAGAAAGAGAGAGACAGAGACACAGAAAGCGAGAAATCACTGCCCCCCCACCCCCATGGCGAATGGCCACACTGCAGTCCTTTCTCCTTCATTACGCTGCAATCCCTTCTCCTCCATTCTCTTGGGATTTGGGGCACACACGAACATGTGCCCAGCATGAGTTTAAGCCACCAGGTCAGGGACTTGAACCACAACTGACTACATAAGAGTCTAGCGACATAACTATTATGCTAACTGCTGGTCCCAAACCGAATGTCTCCTGTAAGACATTAAGAGTAAGATTATTCTGAGCATTATAGAAAATGTACGTAGAGCACTTAGTACAGTCTCTGGCACACAACAGACATAATGGGAAATTATTACTAATTATTATTTAAGTTACTTTTGCTTCATCACCAAAATAATCTCCAACCCAGGACTGGTGGAGCTGGAGCAGCTTCTCTTTTTAAACAAAAGACTAAGGAGTTTATGACATCGATCCTAGAATGCCAGAATTGAAGGAGTCCTATATTAGGTTAGGCTAGGCAACAACAATGAATAGTCACCAAAAACACGATGACTTAACACGGTTGAGATTTGCTTCTTGCTTATTTGACAGGTCAGGATTGTCTGTGGTGGATGGCTGGGTTATTTGCTCCATGCAGTCTTTCTGGGACGCAGGGTGACAGTGCTGGCAGGTTCTTCTCAGCCCAGTGACCAGAAGGGGAAAAGAACATAGAGGAGGACACATGGAAGACTGGATAGGCACAGAGTTTTTTTTTCATATACCACTGGCTAAAGTTTAAGCATAAGGCCATGTCTACTTGCAAAGGAAGCCAGAAAATGCAGTCTTAACAGAATGTCCAACAAAAAGAGAAAAAGGAACTTAACAAACAGTAATAAGTCTCTGTCAATTATCTATTCTGATCCAATTTTTTTTTTTTTTTGAGAGGTTTTTGCCTTAGGACACATGCACTGTGGAGGCGCAGTGGGGGGAGAGAAAGAGAGACAGAGAAAGGGAAAGTGAGAAATCACCCCTCCCCCAGGGGGAATGGCCACGCTGCAATCTCTTCTCTTCCATTCTCCTCCCGGGATCTTGGGCATGCACGCACAGGTGCCCAGTATGATTTTCAAGCCACCAAGTCTAGGACTCAAATCACAGTTGGCCATGTGGGAGTCCAGTGAAGTAACTGCTACACCATCTGCTGGCCCTTCTGATCCAATTCTTTATTTGAATGAGTATGTCTCTGGAAGATGGGATATTCTCTAGTATCTCCTTTCAAAGTGTCTTTTTTTCCTTTCCATAGAAGTACTTTATAAAAAGTAATTCTTATTTACGATTTGGCACATTTTAAAGCATACCTTCGTGTACCAAGCATCTTCAAAATCTCATCCAATATATTGCCTTTTATTTTCCCATGATTCATTTGTAATGGCAAGAATCTGTTGGACACAAAAATAAAATCTAATTAGAATGAAAGTTGGTGCTGGTGAGCACTATTAGTTTGGTGGCAGCTATAAAATATGTCATTTAACCCTCCTCTTGCTGCTTGACCCCCACCCAACCCCTCCCACCCTCTGTCCCTCTAAGCACTGTCATGTGAATTCTAAACTGCATACATCCAGCTAGCAGGCAAATAAGCAGTGAGGTGAGGGTAGAAATTTACATAAGGAGCCTATTAATGTACTATACAAATGAGGGCCCTGTGGAGAATATTAATTCTTTTTCTACACTGATAGCCATGATCACTGTAAATTGTCACAATGCAAAGGCTGAGAGCTAAGATGGAAGTAGAAATGTCAGATATATATAAGGGATGAGAACTGACTACATTTTAAGAAGAAATATAATTATCATATACCTTTTCCAAAAAGTGTAAGATGTTAACAGGTATTCTGACATTAAAGCTCAGATTTAGAAGCCTGAAAATGATTTTTAAGAGTCATCTTAGATCATTTCTTAAAGAGGAATGGGTGTAAAATTGAAAGATTTTAGAAAAATGTTAAATTGGAGACTTTTTTTTTTGAGAGATTTTTGCTATAGGGTACATGTGCTCGCCAGAGAGACAGAGAGAGACAGAGACAGAAAGCGAGAAATCACCCCCTCAGGGGATGGCCATGCCACAATCCCTTCTCCTCCATTCTCCTCTCGGGATCTTGGGCACGCATGCACACGCATCTGGCGTTGAGTTTAAGCCACTGGATCTGGGACTCAAGAAATGTCAGATATATATAAGGGATGAGAACTGACTACATTTTAAGAAGAAATATAATTATCATATACCTTTTCCAAAAAGTGTAAGATGTTAACAGGTATTCTGACATTAAAGCTCAGATTTAGAAGCCTGAAAATGATTTTTAAGAGTCATCTTAGATCATTTCTTAAAGAGGAATGGGTGTAAAATTGAAAGATTTTAGAAAAATGTTAAATTGGAGACTTTTTTTTTTGAGAGATTTTTGCTATAGGGTACATGTGCTCGCCAGAGAGACAGAGAGAGACAGAGACAGAAAGCGAGAAATCACCCCCTCAGGGGATGGCCATGCCACAATCCCTTCTCCTCCATTCTCCTCTCGGGATCTTGGGCACGCATGCACACGCATCTGGCGTTGAGTTTAAGCCACTGGATCTGGGACTCAAACCACAATCAACTACATGGGAGGCCAGAGACAAAACCGTTACGCCAATTGCTGGTCCCAAATTGCAGACATTTCTAGAGTATAGTCATGCAATGATTAACAATGGGATACATTCTGAGAAATAAGTGTCTAGACAGTTTTGTCATTGGGCCAACATCACTGTGCCTTAACCCAGATGGTATACCCTACTACTCACATAGGCTATATGATACAGCGTACTGCTCCTGAGCTTCAATCCTGCACAGCATGTTACTGAATATGGCAAGGAGCTGTATACGAAGCGGTATACGAACAGGTATAGCATACAAGATAAAAAATGGGACACTTGTGTAGGGCACTGACCAAAGTGGAGCTTGCGGCACTGGAAGTTGCTCTGGGTGAGCCAGACATGAGTTAATGCAAAGTTTTAGGAACTTACTGTACACCACTGTAGGCTACATTCAATTTGAGAAAAAAAATTCCTCCCGTTGGTAATAAAGTAACCTTAGTTAACTGAATTAACTGTGATTTTACTTCATAAACTTTTTTTTTTTTAAGGGAGATTTTTGCTGTAGGATGGGTGCATTCACTGGAGAGAGAGACAGAGAGACAAAGTGAGAAATCACCCCCTGGGGGGATGGCTATTCCGCAATGCCTTTTCCCTCCATTCTCTTCTTGGGATCTTGGGCACACATGCACATGCACATGCACCTGGTGTGAGTTCGAAGCTGCTGAGTTCAGAATCTGAACCGCGTTCGACTATGTGGGAGTTCACCAATGTCACCATTATATCATTTGCTGGTGGCGTGGTGGTTAGGATGCTGGACTCCCACATGGCCTAATGGCCTACTGTGGTTTGAGTCCTGGTCCTTATATATATATATATATATGGTTTTTTTGAGATAGATTTTTGCTATAGGGTGCCTATACTCACCAGAAAGACAGAGAGAGACAGAAAGTGAAAAATCACCCCCTAGGGGGGTTAGCCATGTTGCAATCCCTTCTCCTCCATTCTCCTCTCAGGATCTTGGGCACGCATGCACATGTGCCTGGTGTGAGTTTAAGCCACCAGGTCTGGGACTCGAACTGTGGTTGACTACATGGGAGATCAGTGACATAGCCATTATACTAATTGCTGGTTCCAAAATTATTTACTTTTTAATTTCTTAAATGTTTTGTTAAAAGCTAAAGCATGGGCCCGCAGGTGATGTGGTAGTTGAGATGCTGGACTCCGATGGTGCCAGCAGATGAGGTGGTGGTTAAGGACACTGGACTCCCACATGGATGACCGCAGATCAAATCCTGAACCTGTCAGCTTGCTTTCTCTCTTCTCTCTCTCTCTCTCTCTCACTTTTGCTCTGTCTCTCTCTTGTCAAAATGAAATAATAATAATAATAATAATAATAATAATAATAATAATAATAAAAAGGTGCTGGACTCCTGCATGGTTGGCCACAGTTTTAGACCCAAAACCAGCAGCTTGAGAATCTCTTTAGGCAAGTGCATGTGTGCCCCCAGATCTCAAGAGTAGAATGGAGAAGAAGGGATTGTGGCATGACCATGCCCCCTGGGGGGTGATTTCTTACTTTCCTTCTCTCAGTCTCTCAGGCAATGTACATGCCCTATGGCAAAAAACTCAAACAAAGCAAAAACAGTGGACTAAAGCACACACACACACACACACACACATTGACCTGGGCCCACGCAGGTCAGGATCATCAATATCACTGTCTTCTACCTCCACAGCTTGTCTCCTAGAAGAGCCATGAACAAATCAACATATTATATCAAACGCAAGAGAAAATGATGTTATTAAATTAAGAGACTTAGTAAATACCGGGGGTGAGGCTGCTGCCGGTATAACACAGCATACTGTGTGTTTCACAGTAACATTTTTTTCTTAATGAGTAGGCGTTCTAAAATAAAAATGTACAGTGAAGTAAATAAAAATATTGGTAACCGAGTAGTTTGCTGTCATTATCGAGTATTATGCGCTGTACATGATTCTATGTGCTCTGCTTTCATATGGCTGGCTGTGCAGCAGGCCACAGCAGCATCACCACGCATACGCGAGTAACGTCTTGCCTTACAACGCTTCCACAACCATGATGTCACTAGGTAATAAAAGTTTTTCAGCTCTGTTATAATCTTTTTTTTTTTTCATTTTCCCTATAGAGTGCATGCACTCTCCAGAGACAATAGAAAGGGAAAGACAGAGAAAATGAGACACCCCTGCCCCCCAACCCCTGGGGGAACAGCCACACTGTAATCCTTTCTCCTCCATTCTTTTCTCAGCATTTTGGGCACACACACACACATGCCCAAGGTGTTTTTCAAGTCTGGGACTTGAACTGCACGGTTGGCCACGTGTGATCCAGCTGCCTTAACCATGCCATCTGGCTTGTATGCAAATTAAACATAATTAATTCAGCAAACATTTTATCATACATTGAGTGCAAGCTATTTGACCTTAGAAGAATAGCACAGTAAGATGTAGACCCTGCCTGTAAGAAGCAGGAGAGATGGCTGTAAGGGGGTTTTGAGAAGGGTTTTGATTGTTCATATCATTAACCCCTCCCAAATTCACTTCACATCACTATTAACATCATCATCTTTGATGTGGTTAATATTTTTCAATCTTATGTCAAATGTGTTTTTGGAAAAGACCTTGATTTTATCTATAATGTAAACCCTATGTAAACACAAGGTACTTAATATACAAGTGAGAAAAGGTCCCTAGTCCACCAGTAGATCCCTCCCACACTGGTCTTCTATAGGAAGTCTGGAGCAGCTAACATTGTGGGATTTTTTTTTTTTTAAGAGAGTTTTTTTGGTCTTCTTTTATTTTTTATTTTATTATTATTATTATTTTTTGGTATAGGGAACATGCACTGGCAAGAAAGAGAGAAATAGAGAGACAGAAAGTGAGAAATCGCCCCCCAGGGGGGATGGCCACGCCATAATCCCTTCTCCATTCCCCTCATGGGATCTTAGGCACACATGCACACATGCCTGGCATGAGTTTAAGCCACCTGGTCAGGTACTTGAACAACAGCCGACTACATGGGAGTCCAGTGATGTAACCATTACAGCATCTGCTGGTCCTCATCACAGATTTTTTTTTTTTTTTTGGAGAGGTTTTTGCTATAGGGGGAGTGCGCTCACCAGAAAGAACGAGAGGGGCAGAGAAAGCGAGAAATCATCCTCCCCGGGGGGGGATGGCCAGACCACAATCCCTTCTCCTAAATTCTCCTCTCAGGATCTTGGGCATGCATGCACACGCGCCTGGTGTGAGTTTAAGCCACCGGGTCTGGGACTCGAACTGAGGTCAGCTACATGAGAGTTCAGTGACATAGTCATTATGCTAACTGCTGGTCCAGCCCATCACAGATTTTACAGACACCAAGACAAGGCACTGTATTAGGTGTGGGCTGAAGGATGCACAGCTGCCAATCAATTGTTACTGCATAAGATGGTAAGTGCAGAGAGAGAAAGGGACACAAGGTCAGAGAGGACTTTGAAAAGTTGATGGTAAAATGGGGGTTGGTTATTGGCACAGCAGTAAAACCCAAAGCCCTGTGAGGCTGATCCACAGGGAGAAGGTTCTGGGTTCACGTGTGGATACTTCCCCAAGTATGCTGGGTATTAGTGCCCATGATCTGGGGCTGGCTGTGGCTGGGGGTGGATGAGTGACAAGACTGTTGGGAGTGTTGTTCCTCTGTTTTGCTCTCACTCTCACTCATGGAGGAAGTAAATAAAACTTAAAAAAAATAAGTTAATGGAAAAATGGAATTAAAATACATTTGGGGCAAAAGTTTTTGAAATCTATGCATAGTTTATTCATGATACATATTTTCTATTATCTCTTTGAAGACCACTTGTGCATGTTGAAACTCTCCTGTGGGCATTTGTGTGAGTGGGTGGCTAAAGCTTCCTGGAGAGGATATTAGGGAAGATGAGAGGGAAGGGTCATTTTAAGCAAGGGCATGCCAGGGAACAGGGAGTGGTTTGGTTTGACTGAAGCATAATGCATTTGCAATGACTGTTTTGGCTAGTCTGTAGGGGAGAAATTGGAGGCTGAGGATGGGGAAGCAAGGTGGTCATCTTGATAGATAAAATGTTTTGAAGATAGTATTCAGACTCATTGGACCAACACAGAACCTTTTATCACCATTTAGTATGTTCAAGTGAGATGCGGGAAGGAGAAAGAAAGCCCGCTTATGGACTCAGCAAAGCTTTCCTACAAGTTCATGCTCTTGCTCCAAGAAATCTCATAAAACAGGCCAGCAGGTGGTATGGTGATTAGGGCACTTGATCCCTAATCGAGTCCAGGACCTGATGGTTTGAGGAACATACCAGGAGTGTGTGTGCCCAAAATCCTGAGAGTAGAATGGAGGAGGAGGGATTGCAGCAAGACCATCCCCCTTGGGGCATGATCTCTCGCTTTTCCTCTCTCTTCGTCTCTCTCTTTCTCTCCGATGAGCACATATGCCATATGACAAAAAAGGAAAAAAACCCTAAATCTCACAAAACAGTAAAAATCGTGGCCCCAGTATAAACTGCCAAGCGTTTCTTTTGCCCTAACCTTTTTTTCAAGCCTGTTAGCATCTCCTTCATAACCTCTGTGTCCTGTACTGAGGAGCTGAGTGGTGCATATCTGACCTTGCTTGATTTCCCTTGGACCAAATAGACCACCTATATTAGTTTCCCTTGGACCAAATAGACCACCTATATTAGTTATAAATTAGTTATAACTAATTAGTTATAAATTGACTGTCCACAGAGTATTACCCTGGGGGACTCAAGAGAAGGATGTAGAGAAAAAAACTTGTAAAAGAAACCAAGTGTGCATGATTTTAAAGGATGGGAAACGGATTTTTTTGGAGAGGTTTTTGCTATAGGGTGTGTGTGCTCGCCAGGAAGACAGAGAGAGACAGACAGAAAGCAAGAAATCACCCCCAGAGGGGATGGCCACACCACAATCTCTTCTCCTCCATTCTCCTCTCGGGATCTTGGGCATGCACACACACGCATCCGGCGTGACTTTAAGCCACTGGGTTTGGGACTTGAACCATGGTCGACTACATGGGAGTCCACTGATATAGCCATTATGCTAACTGCTGGTCCTAGCCCTGTTTAATATTTAGAGGAAGCAAAGAAAACTTAAGGTCACAGGTTGTGCAGTGAAGTGGTATTTCAGCTGACCAGGTGATGTCGGGGCTGACGTCAGAGGCCCCTGTGATGTTGGAGGGCTGTTGGCCCTCTGCACATTGGGCCTTTTCTCCAGGAGTGGACAGTGTCTCCTACTTACTCTGGTTGTGGTGCAGCCTAAGTTTTCCATTCCTTCTTTCTTTCTTTTTGTGAGAGATTTTTGCTATAGGATGCATGCTCTCACTGGAGAGACAGAGAGAGGCTGAGAGAAAGTGAGAAATCATCTTCCAGGAGAATGACCATACTGTAATCCCTTCTCCTCTATTCTCCTTGTAGGATCTTGTACACACATGAGCATGCACCCAGCACGAGTTTCAAGCCACCGAGTCTGAGATTTGAACCACGGTTGGCCATGTGGGAGTCCAGTGCCTTAACCACAATGTCACCTGCTTGCTCACCCAGCCTAAGTATTTTTTACCAAAGCCAAGTGTCTCTTTATCAAGTCCAATAGTTTACCTAAAGGAGTAAAAAGAGATGCAATGAGCCATTTTTAATTTTAGCATCACTTTTTCTACCCTTGAACATTTGAAATGTCCTGTTTCACCTGACATAGTGGTCCAGCAGTTTCTCTGTTCCTGCCAGTATTCATGTATGGACTATATATTAATAAAACACTTGCAGGCCCTGTGCATAATCCTTGGGTCTCTGGTCCTTAAGCCCTGCCCCTACCCAAAGCAATTCCTAAATCATGAGTAAAATTTAAATTGTGCAGCCCTGATTGATGTGCTTTTGAGTCCTCAAAGAAAGTATTTCATTAGGCTTTGGGGGATTGGCTGAATACCCTGTGCTGTTTTCTGGAGGAGGGAGGAATTTTTTGCACAGGACTCCTCTGACAGCCACCGTCTCCTCCAGAAGGATGCTCTGGTGTCTTTGAGGGAAAAGGCCATATAAGGTCAGGCAGTACCAGCAAGTCTTTGCCCCATCCGCTGACACGGAAAGCTTCTGTGCCTTCTCATCTTCTTTTTGGCCTCACTCAGGTACAGTAACCTCCCACTGGTCCAGCCGAGATCAAGACACTCACCACAGCCTCCATTCTGTGCCTCCCAGCCCCAACTAGGATTTGAACTCATGGTCCCGAGAGCAGGATGGATTAGTGCTCAAGGGCTCCCACGCTGACTCCATCAAAGCGTTCCTCTGCACATCTCCATTATGTGAACAGCTCTGTTAACCAAACCTATTATCTTTCCCCCTTGGTTTTCAACTTGAGAAAGGGAAAGCAACTTCTTTAATGGCCCACAGATTGATGATTAACATTTTACATGTCCCTGCTGCTAAGTAAAAGAACTGCTTTGTGGACAGTGAAAATGCCTAAGAGAAGGAAGCGGGAGTCAACTTGGTTTATTAAGTTGTGCTGCTTCATTAATCACAATCTTTTTTTATGGCAGTGCTTCAAGGCCCATCCATTGTACTTCTCGAGAATGGGGCAGATCAAAACCAAGTGCTTTTAGTGCACCTTTGACATCTGGCATAGCAGCCGGCTATCTGCGATATTGCTCGCTAGCAGGATGGGGAGCGGCATGGATGTGACCGTGCTGGCCCCTCTGATTTCAGCTACTGCAGAGGCCATGAATTTCCTTAAAGGAGCTCCGCTGCAGAACTCCAGGTTTTATGCCGGACCCCCGCCAGCTTCCCCACTTTGTCAGTAGGAACAATCAGACAATTGAACTGATTTGACTTTGCCACTCCTGGAGTTTCATTGCCGCGAACCTGGGGATGTAATGACGGCAGTGCCAGGCTAAGTGCCGCTCTGACTAGCAGCAGTGCCTGCTGCCCGTTCAAGTAGGGCACCCATTCTTGTTAGCTGAAAACGGCTCTGATTTGCAGCAAGGGGGAAAATAGATCCCATGCAATCAGATTAACTCAACTCTGAACGTTATTTTCATTTAACACTGTGGAACCAGGCAGTGTCCCAATTTTTTTTTATTTTAATGGTAAACTCATTAAAAGGCAGGGTTCTTTCACAAGGAGGTTTACAGCACTGATGCAGAAGGCACCTGCCAAGTTCTGATCCGAATTGCAGACACACATTTGTAGACATTTATATAACACACATACACATCTACTCCCAGACAGGCTCAAACTGTCTCATACAAAGAATCAGCATGACAAATATTTGTCGAATTGATGAATCCATCCAAAGAGATAAAACAATTCCTGTTCAAGGGTCAAAACGTACATTGAAGTTTGCAACGATAAATGCTAGAAAATAATAAAATACCATTTACCAGCTTTCAGGGAAGAAATAAAAACTCATTATCCCAAAGTCCTATATTCTACTAATTTCTTGTTCCTATGTGAATATGTAAGAAAAAAATTTAAATATGAAAGATTGCAAAGAGATTGCAATTACATATCTTTCCTGAGTTAAAAAAAACAACAAAACAACAAATAACTAATAAACAATTAAAAGATTTTTTTTTTTTTTTGCCATAGGATGTATGTGCTCATCAGAGACTGAGACAGAGAGAGAGAGAGTGTGAGAAATCATCCCCCCTCCCCCCAGGGGATGCTATGCCACAATCCCTTCTCTAGTCTCCTCTTGGGATTTTGGGCATGCCTGTACTTGTACCCAGCATGATTTTCAATCCTGGTCAACCATGTGGAAATCCAATCCTTAATCACTATGCCACTTGCTGGCCTCCCCAAAAATCACTTTTTTTTTTTTTTGGAGAGGTTTTTGCTATAGGGCGCGTGCGCTCGCCAGACACACAGAGAGAGACAGAAAGCGAGAAATCACCCCCCCAGGGGGGATGGCCACACCGTAATTCCTTCTCTTCCATTCTCCTTTCAGGATATTGGGCACACACGCACATAACGCCCGGTGTGAGTTTACGCTACTGGGTCCGGGACTCGAACCGCTGTCTACTATGTGGGAGTCCAGCGACATAGCCATTACGCTAACTGCTGGCCCCTTCCAAAAATCACTTTTCAAAGAAATTTACCAAAATATCCAAAGATGTGTCAATGTAAAGGAGAAAATAATAATAGCGCTTATTATGTGTTAGAAATTTTTCTTGGTGTATTTATTATTAATAAGCATATGAAATATGCAGTATATTAATGTATACTAAATTGCTTTCTTAGATTTTCTTACAATCCAATTATTATTTCCTCTTTCTTTTTTTCTTTTTTTTCCTTTTTCTTTCTTTCTTGGAGAGGTTTTTGCAATAGGGCGTGTGCATTCACCCGAAAGACAGAGAGAGACAGAGAGACAGAAAGTGAGAAGTCACCCCTGGGGGGATGGCCATGCCACAATCCCTTCTTCTCCATTCTCCTCCTGGGATCTTGGGCATGCACACATGTGCTCCCGGTGTGAATTTAAGCCACCTGATCTGGGAATTGAACCGCGGTCGACTATATGAGAGTACAGTGACATAATCATTATGCCAACTGCTGGTCTCTTTTTATTTCCTTTAGAGAGATTTTTGCTACAGTTTGCATGTTCTCACCGGGGAGACAAAGACTGAGAGACAGAAGCAAGAAATCACCCCCCCCTAGAGAGAATATCAGTTGTAATCCTTTCTCCTCCATTCTCCTTTTGGGATCTTGGGTATGCATACACATGCGCCTGGCATTGGCATGACTTTTAAGCTGCTGTGTCCTGGATTTGAACTACTGTTGATTTTGTGGGAGTCCAGCGATGTAACCATTACGCCATCCACTGGTCCCAATTTTTAAAGGAATAAAGGAATTATTTTATTTAATTTTATTCATTATTAGTAGTAGTATTTGGTTTTAATTTGCCTATATAGGACTCAAACTGTGGTAGGCCATGTGGGCTTCCAGCACCTTAACCACTGTGCCACCTGTTGGCCCCATTATTTCCCATTTCTAATAAAGATGCTGAGGCATAGGGAGACATAGAGGTGTTTACTTTCTACCCCAAATCATACGGCTACCAAGAGATGGTGCCGAAGTTTGTACCTGAGTATTCATTTAGGTTCCAAATTTCACACTCAGTCCTTACACTGTCCTACCTCTAATAAGCATTTAAGCATAATCACAGGAAATGCTATTGATGATTCTAAATGATTGCTTCACTTATTATTTACAAAATTAAATGCTAAAAAAAGAAAAAAGATCTTTTTTTGTTGTTGTTTTGAATCATATGCTACAGAACTCCAGGAAAAGATAACAAAGGCAAAAAAAAGTAAAGTAACACATCTTTCGAGCAAATATAGTAAACTCATTGCTTAAAAGAATCAAATATAATTATTTTGACATTGATATTGGTAATTAGATAAATGTAAGTTTAAGCATATTCTTAAAGAAAAAAAGCTTTACCATAACCACTTATAAAATATTCAAAGGAATGTCTAGCTACAATTCAGATCAAACTTCTGTGAAAGATACTTAAAACGCTAAAGACATAAGATGAATAAAAGAATGTCTTGCCAACAAATTATAACTCAGCTTTAAGTAGGACCAAAAGACAGTTTTGTAGAATGAAATAGCATAGAAATACAGAAATTAGTCAATGAAAAACTGTTTATGGAAACAATATAAGGTGCTTAAATTATCTCATTAATTAAAAATCATCATCATGGATTGAGGTCACTTTAAAAAAAATTATCACTTTTTAGTTTCCTGTAGGGCACGTGTGCTTGCCAGATGGAGACACGGGGGTGGGGGGAAAGGGAGGGGGAGAGAGAGAGAGGAAGTAAAGGAAAAATGAGAATGTCCTTTCCCACCCCCCACCCCCCAGCCCTGGGCCATGGCCATGCTGCAATCCACTCTGCAATCCCCTGTTGGGATTCTGAATCTGTGTGCACACGTGCTGGTGTGGGTTTTCCAGCTGCATAACCACCATGCCACCGCCTGGCTGCAGATTGAGATTTTTTTTTTTTTAATTCCATTAAACAATAAATAAATAAATAATTTTCCATACCCATGCATCCCTGGGCACAGGATCTCTATCTTTTTTGATGAGGTCATAGATAATCCAAAAAGGAAATATGTGACAAATATTACTATGCTGAGCCTATGTGTAAGACAGATCTCTGCTCTAGGTACACAGCAGGGAACTAACCCTTGTGGAATTGACGATCTGGTTAGGGTGGGAATGGGAAGATGATAACCAGTTTCTCAGAATTAGCTAAACTGCAAGGTTGGAGGGAACAGTTCTCATAAGACTGCCCTCACTTTTGACCTCAGTTGCAGGTTTGGAGAAGTCAGTCCCCAAATCACTCTTAGGTGTGATAATTCATTGACACACTTAGAATCCACTAGTGGATATTATTTTTATGGATGTGGTTTATTTACTGAGAAAAAGCACAAACTAGAAGCAGCCAATGGGGCCAGCAGATGGCATAATGATTATGTCCCTGGACTCCGATGTAGTCGACCACAGTTCGAGTCCTGGACTCCACAGCTTAAACTCACGCCAGGCACATGTGTGTGCGTGCCCAAAGTCGCAAGAGGAGAATGGAGGATAAGGGATTGCAGCATGGCCATCCCCTTAGGCGCCTTAGGGGGTAATTTCTTGCTTTCTGTCTCTCCAGTAAGTGTATGCACCCTACAAAGAACCTAAAAAAAAAAAAAAAAAAAAAAAAAAAAAAAAAAAGGAAGCAGCCAATTAAAGAGATGCATAGCAGTTAAACATGGCTGATCTCAGTGGCCTGAAACTCACACCAGGTGCATGTGTGTTGGTGCCCAGGATGTTGGAGGAGAATGGGGAGAAGGGATTGCAGTGCGGCTATCCTCCCCAGGGGGTGATTTCTTACTTTCCCTCTCACTGTCTTTGTCTCTCTCTCTCTCTCTGGTTAGCACATGTACCCTAAGGCAAAAACTTCTAAATTAAAAAGAAGAAGAAGAAGGAGGAGAAGAAGAAAAGAAGCAGAAATGTATAAGGTAGAATCTTAAAGGGGCAAAACACAAGGCTTCAGGTTGTCCTATCTCCACGGAGTCACAGACGACAGTACATATTCCTGACCATGATGTATAGTGATATAAATGGAGTATTGCCAGTCAGGGACACTCACCTGAGACTTCGGTGTCCAGAGTTTTTTGGGGGGTTTGATCACATATGGCTGATGCTGTCTTTCAGTCTCCGGCCCTCCTGGAGGTTGGTCTAACACTTTTATCTCTAGTCCCTTTGGAGGTTGGAAATGATATAGTGGGGCCCATCATAGATTATGTTGTTAGATTGTCCAGTGACCAAAGCCTCCAGACACAGACTTTGCAGTTAGCTGGGATATTCCAGGGCTTTGGAGACTATTTCCTGGTCAGCAATGGGAAAATCCTGTTCTTTGGCTAAGGTTAATTCTTCTTGCAAACACATAAGTGTGCAACAAATGCAATGAAGAATAATAAAACAGCATAAAGAGACAGAGAAAGAAGTGGGGATGGTTTGGTTCCTCCTGTAGATGGGGTGGCAGGGAAGGCTTCTCTTGAAGCCCATAGGAAGAAGGGAAGTCAGTTATGTGAATGTTTAGGGAGGAGCATTTCAGGCAGAGGAAACTAAGACCACAGCCACTGAGACAGAGTGTGTTTGGGAAGGAATAGCAAGGAGGTCATCTTAGTAAAGAGGGATGGGGAGGGTGTGGGCAGTGGAAAGCAGCAGGAGAGAAGGTTGAAAGAGGTTGGGAGTCAAGGATAGGCAGATTCTACCAAGCCTTGAATATTTTGAATTTTATTCTCAGAGAGAGTAAAGAAGAAAGCCACACTAGGACTTGAGTCAGCCAACCCATTCAAGCAGACCCAGCTGATGGGAGTAAGGTCTACAAGGGTAGAAAAATAGAAAATAATGGACTCCAGAATTTCTTCTACCGAAAGATAGACATGAATCATTTAAAAAGTTGGCTATTGGGCCAGTTCTATGGCCTCGTGGTTAAGACAGCCAGATCCCACATGGTCAATTGGGTGGTTCAAACTCCAGACTCAGCTGTTTGAGAAACATACTAGACATGTGTGCATGCATGCCCAAGATCCCAAAAGGAGGGAGAGATGGAGGAGATAGAATTGCAGTGTAACAATCCCACACGGTGGGGGGTGCTTCCTTCTCTCCATCTCTCTCTGTCTCTCTCTAGAGAATGCATGTGTCCTCTAGCAAAGTAAATAAATAAAAAATAAGCTCTTTAGGAGGCCGAGGAAGAACCTGATAAAAAGGACTGCACAGATGTATGTATAATATCTTTACCTATTACTTCATTTTCAACTGTCCTGTGTCAATTTGTTTTAAGGTTCTCTTATAAAACACTACATATTTAGATTTAAAAAAAAAAACCCTGATATATGACTCGGTCTTTAAATAGGGGAATTGGTTAAAGCTAGGGTGGATTTCGGGGTAGGGGCCCCATTGGGTGTGCTGTATCTTTCTGTCTTGAGCTCTCTCACACATGGAAGAAAAAAACTTTAAAATTCTTTTTGGAAGTTATTAGTTTAACTGTAAGTTCTTCTTTTTTATTCTTATTTATTTCTTGGAGAGAGAAAGAGAAAGAGAGACATGTAACATACTGCAAATCCTCTTCCCAGCCTGTCAGCCAGCCGGGACCATGGGCGCACCGTCTGGACAGTGCAATGCACTGGGTATGTTCAGGCTGACCTGGGACCTGAGACTCAGGCCTTCCCATATGGCTCTGGTATTGTCTGGTGACTCCCTACTACCCGTGCCACTGCCACTGAGCTTAATTTATTCTTTTTAAAATTTTTATTTATTTTTTAGAGAGATTTTTGCTATAGGGTACATGTGCTTGCTGGAGAGTCAGAGAGACAGAAAGCAAGAAATCATCCCCGGGGGGGGGTGTGAATGGCCACACTGCAATCCCTTCTCCTCTATTCTCCTCTCAGGATTTTGGGCGCACACACATGCACACACCTGGTATGAGTTTTAAGCCACTGAGTCTGGGACTTCAAGCGCCGTCAACTACATGGGAGTTCAGTGACATTGCCATTATACCATCTGCTGGCCCTGAGCTGAATCTATTCTTATATAACTCTTATTTGAATCCAAACCTGTTAGGTGTGAAGTTTAGTTTATAGATTTTTTTTTTTTTTAGTTTATAGATTTTAAGAGGAAATTTTCTCAATTATCAGCATATGTGGATAATATAGGGGTAATATTACAATACTAGTGCAATGGGATGTATTATTTATTTTAGTGACAGAATTTATTTGAACAACTCATAGATGGCTTTAATCCTGAATTTCCAATAATAATAAGATCTGAAGGGCCTCTTTATATTTCTCATTTGTACTTTACCTCATTTTATGGTGGGAAATTGTACACTTTGGCTGAATTTTGGAAGCAATGCTTACAAATAGCCATCATCTGTAGTACCTGTTTTTCCCCTAAGAAGCTGTGGTGATGCTCAAGTGAAGAATAAATGTGAAAGATCTCATAAAATGCAAAGAACTCGACAACGGTTAATCACTATTGTTAGGCGAGGCACTCAGTCAGTATGTGTTAATTAGATTGGATATCGCTACCTTGGCCACCTTCACTACATATTTTTTGTTTCCATTATCTATGCTTTTTTAGAAGACGTATCCAATCCCATGACCTGGAACATGGTGATCATGGGGGAATTATTTATTTAGAAATGAATTACAACATGCAACTTCCTTTGAAAAGCAGACTTTGGGTCTCTTTTGCTGCTGATTCTGACAACACATCTGTGGAATACATGCTTCCCAGCGGTCATTGTGGTCAAACACGAAGCTGAGCAGATGCTTGCTCAAGCCCCAACCACCTGGCAGGCCTTTGTTGACTTGGCGAGAGTCTCCCCTCCTGGGAAATTGGAGGAAAACAATTCATTCCAGCTGAAGGCAGGATTATGAGTTGATGATTTACTATGAGATCCAAGGTTTACTATACGCGCCGTTCGGAATGGGAAGCTTGGGGATTTGTCTCTATCAGGCACAAGGACCAGAGGCCAGAAGGTGAATTATAGACCAAAGCTGTTTCACCAGCTGGTGAGACGTCACAATTTAATCCAGTGCAGGTAGAGCTGCTCTCATTAACAAACGACCATCAGGCAGGCTAGGAAAGACATTGCCAGAGTCTCCCCCTACGAGGGAAGTGTCTTTTGATAAGGCAAGTGGAGAATTGAAGAAAATATCCTCTGGTTTTACCTACAGTGAGTTCCACAAACCACTTCCCAAGTGGAGAACTGGAGAGCTTCCAGTCTTCTGTTTCGTGTTGTATCATCAGATGTGCTTAGGTGTCTGCATTCCTGGGGCTCATGATGGTGTTTACAAAAAAATTATTAGTAAATATTAATATAAATCATAAAATGATGTCTAAATAATTTTTTTAAATATTATTTCATCAGTGATTAAACTGTAGTATACACTTAACAGCCAAAATTTTCTTGTCCTAGTTTAAATTCTTAATTCCATGCCTGTGGACATCTAAACCCCTTCTAAAGAGTTCAGTGATTTTCTGGGTCTTTAAACTCTCAATGTCATATAAATCCTTTGGCGCTTAACTTCACTAAAAATCTGGAGCTGCATAGGATTCATGGAATGACTGTCCATGTAAAACCATGCGTTAGCCTGCCCTGTTCCTAAAATCCTGTGGGCCCTCTTACCACTGAGCATTTCTCATTGACTTATTGGGCCATGGGTGTCCAAGTTTCACAATCCCATTGGCTCCATTCCTGGTTTTTCTTTATCCTATTTCCTTTTCTCCCCAGTTGAAGAGCCTTGGAAACTCAGAATTATTCTCGTCTAAAACTTGTAAGTCCAAAGCCATTAAGTCTCAATAGAACTATTTTCTTTTTCTTTCTTTTCTCCTTTTTTGTTGCTTTCCTTTCTTCCTTTCTTTTTCCAATTTTGCCATAGGGCACATGTGCTCGCCTGAGAGGAACAGAGAAAGAGAGAGAGAGAAAGAGACAGATAGGGACAGTGAGAAACCATTCCCTGGGGGGAGGGCCACACTGCAATCCCTTCTTCTCTTTTCTTCTCCAGGGATTTTGGGCATGTAACACACATGACCAAAGTATATTTTTCAAGCCTGTGTGTCTGGGATTTGAACTGCACAGTTGGCCATTTGGGATCTGACCACCTTAGCCACTATTTCACGGACTGGTTCTAGGTTGTTTTTTTTTTTTTCGAAGTTTCTTTATTTCCTCCATGAGTTAGGAAGACAGAGAAAGAGAGAGAGAGAGCCAGCATTCCCAATAGGATCTCATGCCATGATCCACCCCCAGCTTCAGCCAGTTCTGTCTGATGGGCACTCATGCACTTAATGTATTCAGAGAGGCCTCTCTGGATTCTCCTCATGTATGTCAGCCTCAGAGAACATTGCATTATCCCTGTACACTGGCTGTCTTCCAGAACAGAGTGTTTTCTATTTAATAGAATCTTTCTCCCTGAAAAGGCAGTTGTGATTATAAATTACAGGTATATTTTTTTCCTAGCACACCACTGTAGAAGAGTAGCAACAAGTTTCAGTATTTTAAAAAAGAATTACGACGGAAAACAAATCAACTATTTGATTTAGCTTGTGGCCGACCAGTTTGGCTAGGGCAGAGTCGTAGAAACACTGACTAAAAAGAAGTTTCTCTGGTGGGCATTCCGGAGCCTTAGTAACAGCCCGATTTTGACCATTCTACCATTTTCCATCATTGAGCACCATGTACATAACTGCCGAGGGAGCTAGGCAGGTGGGAAATGACTGAAGAGGTAAATGAGATAAAATGCCTCTGGTCTACAAGGAACAGCCTTGACTGGGCACTAGTCTGTTTTGTCATATGGGACTATGGGAACAGAACTGCCAGATTTTTCTCTTTCTTTCTTTCTTTCTTTCTTTTTTTTTTTAATTCTGGAAATGTTGAGTTCATATGAAAATTCTTAATTAGGTGTCAGATAAAGAAAACATCTGGGGTCGTATTTGCAATGCAGCTGCCAGATGTGCTAAAGTCTAGACCTTGCTCTCACTCTTTCTCTCGCCATGCTTTCTCCACTAGATGTCTTGGAAAACATCTTGTCATCTTTCTGGGCTCAGGTAGAATGATACTTTTGGTTGAATGATGCTTTTTCTTTCATTTATCCTTTCTCTCCTATAGCTATTCCCCGATACATGTAACCCCTCCATCTTTAAAGTCTACAGAGTCTACTTCTCAAAAATCTCTTTCAAAATGTTTCAGTGCAATTGTTTGTGAGTCTACCCTCTGTGCTGTTCTATGAAAATCTCCAAAATAGGGACCATATCACCATCGCTTTATCTCAAGTCCTGGTATAATGCTTAGCTTATAATAAACACTCAGCATTTGTGGAGTGAATGAAGGAAATAGACTCCGAGTTTCTGAGATATGAGGCCTGAGCTCAGATCTCCTTTTAAGCTGCTTCTTGCTAAGAGGCAAGGCATGGTGGTGTGCTTTTATACTTTTGAACATTGTTATCCCTGATCTTTGGGGGAGCAGATGATATCACTTAGGTGAAAACCTAGAGTGAGAAGGATTTAGTGGTTGTTTTGAGCCAATGTTTGGGCTTTCTCTGAAGAATCTATTTTAAAAAATTTTATCATTGTTATTATTTATACAGCCAATCACTATACATCATTTGACTTGCAAAGAGAATTTACCCAACACGAAATACACCTCAGGCCAGCCCAGTGGAGAATGCTATACACATGATCATCGCCAGGTCATAAACCATTTCTGTGCCGCAAATATCTCACCTCTCTATTTTTCCCGCTAATCTCCTTCCCTATGCTCTTCCCCTCTCTCACCCTCCTTCCACACTGTCTCCAAGGTTCATAACTATTTTCAATGCTTTTATGTCCTCTGATATCTTAGTCGAGGAGTTTTTTTTTTTTTTTTTTTTTTTTTGGAGAGGTTTTTGCTATAGGGCACGTGCGCTCGCCAGACAGACAGAGAGAGACAGAGAGACAGAAAGCGAGAAATCACCCCCCAGGCGGGATGGCCTCACCGCAATCCTTTCTCCTCCATTCTCCTCTCGGGATCTTGGGCACGCACGCATACGCGCCTGGGAGTTTAAGCCGCCAGGTCCAGGACTTGAACTGCAGTCGACTATGTGGGAGTCCAGTGACACAGCCATTATGCTAATTGCTGGTCCCCAAGAGTCTCTTTTTAAAGAAGGTTTTGCTGTGTAATCCATTGAGGGCAATTGGGCGGGTATTGTTCTTGCTGGGATGGAGGGGGATGTGTGAGTGAGATGAAAGCTGGAAGTTAGACGAAACTGTCTGGGTAACATGCGAGACTTCTCTCTGCAGTATGAATTAGAAAGAGCAATCTGATGGGTACTTTGATCCTATCTCGATAAGAGATTGATATTCTGTGAAGAAAAAGTGAATGTTTCTCAAAGAATGGTGCCTTTTAGCCGTTTAAGAGTTGACGTCTCCATGGTTAGATAAAATTACTTTCAGAAATTGAAATCCTAATTTCAGGGAAGATTGATATTTTGGGAAGGAAAATTTAGAGAAAGCAAACTGAGAGCCAGCCCCCTTCCATGAAACTAAAATAATTATTAATAGTTTTGATAAAAAAATCAATAAAGGTGAAGATGATCTTTTAATCAGACGATGCAGAATTGAGATATGTGCTAAAAAGTTTATGGTATCGTGTGACAGCAGCCTAAACAAATAGATACATTAGTGATTGATGCACTGTTGAGCCATAGTTGGTGCTTAATAAACGAGAGCTGAACGAATTAGCAAACTGATGCTGCCCTCACATGGGAGGCCTCTGGTGCCTAGAAATTAGGATTAAGCCTTTCTGGGGATAAGGTTTTGCCCACATTCCTCTGTCTCTCTCTCTCCTGATTGACATTACTGCGCCTCCATGAAGCCCTGAGTGGTGCGACATGCCCTTCCTCGTGGAAACTGTGACTAACAAAATCTCTTTTCAGTAGTAATTATCTCCCAATTTCGTGGCCTCCTCATACCTGAAAAATAATAAAACATTTTATTATTTATTTATTGAGAGATTTTTGCAGTAAGGCATGTGTGCTCGCTAGAGCGACAGAGACAGAAATTGAGAAACCACTCCTATCCCCTGAGGGAGATGTCCATGCCCCTTCTCCTTCACTCTCAGGATTTTGGGTGCCCCCCCAACATGTGGTATGAGTTTCAAGCCTTGAAAGTCCAGAACTTGATCCTCGGTGGACCATGTGGGAGTCCAGTACCTTAACCACTATACCATTTGCTGGCCCCTAAAACTACATTTTAAAACACAAATGCCAGCAAAAGCTGTGATCTAAATGCAGTTATAGCTGACGTCATTGACGCAGATGGGGTCCAGAACTGGTCCCGTGCCACTCTGTCCTGTGTTACTGATGGTGTACTTCAAATGAATAAAATTTGTTTTTTTGAGTAGATTACATTGTGAGAAACATTTGGGATAACACAATCTTTAATGTGCAGAAAAGTAAGAGTGAGCATTAAAATTGAAAGATGCACCTATTTTACTGAACTGTTGACATGACTAAGATGACACTCATGATGACATTTGACCCACTGTTTTGAGTGATGCCACAAGATCACAGTTATAATTGTTTTCATCTCTTAAGAAGTAGAAACTTCTTTAAAATTTCTAGCTTGTATAATGATATACTTTAAAAAGTAATCAGTTTTCTAGATTTTCCTTTTGATTAAGATGTTGTGATTTAATTAAATAAGACTGAGGGATTTGTATAGGACTTGTGAAGACTAGGCTGTTACATCAAGTTTATTTTACAAATTAAATTCCATCATCTGTTTTTTTCTTTTTTTCTTTTCCTTCTTGTTTCCTGCCCAGTTGGGTCTTCTGTGAAAATCTGAGATATCCTAATATTTCATACCCTCTAATAGCCACTTAGGCTCCTTCCTTATTGGCTTTCAGTTAATTCTTTGAATAAAGAAAGGGATGGGATCAGCAGTTAGCATAATGGCTATGTCGCTGGACTCCCACGTAGTCGACCGTGGTTCAAGTCCCGGACCTGGCAGCTTAAACTCACACCGGGCATGTGTGCGTGCGTGCCCAAGATCCCGAGAGGAGAATGGAAGAGAAGGGATTGTGGCGTGGCCATCCCCCCTGGGGGGTGATTTCTCGCTTTCTGTCTCTGTCTCTCTCTGTCTGTCTGGCGAGCGCACGTGCCCTATAGCAAAAAAACAAACAAACAAACAAAAAAACCTCTCAAAAAAAAAAAAAAGAACAAGAAAGGAAAAGAACATTCTTTCAAAGCAGTTGTTAATGAGTGGCCATTTTCTTCCCACTGCTTATGGTGAAATGCACGTCTACATGTACTGCCACTGTAGGAGGATGATTTGCTCAAGACTAAATCCAGCAAAATGACAGTAAATAGATAACTGGGCAGCCAAAGTTAAAAAGGGAGAGTGGACCCCATACAGGAAGTTGATGCAGTTATTGAACCTTTACAGTGTGCCATGCCATGCTGCATGAGCTTGGGTGGCTTAAAAATCTATGCGAGGGAACAGCAGATGGCATAGTGGTTACGTCACTGTACTCTCACATGGCTGACTACAGTTTGAGTCCTAGCAGCTTCAAGCTCATGTCAGGTACATGTACGTGCATGCCCAAAATCCTGAGAGGAAAGTGAAGGAGAAGGGATTGCCGCACGGCCATTGCCCTTGGGGGGGGGGTGACTTCTTGCTTTCTCTCTCTCTCTCTCTCTCTCCGTGTGTCTCTAGTTAATGCAAATGTCCTATAGCAAAAATCTCTCTAAAAAAAAAAGTCTGTGAGATAGGGTCAGCACGTGGTGTGATGGTTAAGGTGCTAGACTCTCATATGGCCAACTGAGGTTTGATCCCAGACCTAGAGACTTGAAACTCACACTGGGTGCATATGCATGTGTGTTCCAAATCCTGAGAGGAGAATGGAGGAGAAGGGATCACAACATGGCCATAACCCTCCTGGGGGGGATTTCTCACTTTTTCTCTCTCTCTCTCTCTGGTGAACATATGTGCCCTATAGGAAAAATTTCTCTTAAAAATAAATCTGTGAAACTCTGCTGTCAAGAATATTAGTCTCTAGAAGCAGCAGTTGACATAAATGGCTATGTTGCTGGACTCCCATGTAGTCGACTGTGGTTCGAGTCCCGGAACCGGTGGCTTAAAGTCATGCTGTGCACATGTGCGCGCATGCCCAAGATCCTGAGAGGAGAATGGAGGAGAAGGGACTGCGGTGTGGCCATCTTCCCCGGGGGGTGATTTCTCACTTTCTGTCTCACTGTCTCTCTCTGTCTTTCTGGCAAGTACATGCACCCTATAGCAAAAACCTCTCAAAAGAAAAAAAAAAAATATTAGTTTCTTAGTTAATTTGTTAAGCATAGCAAGTTCAAGGTCACGAAACAATGTTAGACAACTTTTATAGCATGGTGGCTTTGTAGTCTGGGATAGCCTTACCCATGCCAAAATGGCATTAGAGAGTTGTTTTACTTTTACTCTTCTCTAATTGGGTCAAGGAGCTGCTGCCATGTGGGGTATGGGACCAAATCTAGGATACCCCTTACCCAAGATGCCTCAAGCTCACGAGTCTGGAATGATTATGGGTACAGGCTTCCAGATCTTGCTCTTAAATAGATAAGAAGATCCATGATTACAGAAAAGCTCTGAGCACAAAAAAGGCTTAATTCATCCTTTTTGGCAATACCACATAGGCCATACTTGTCATATTGTATGGCTCAAGTGGAATTGAACTATGGTAAAGTTTTTATCTTATGTTTGAATGCTTGCCCTGATCTGATAAAACTTTAGAAGATTTTATTGTCAGGACATCAGTGATCAGTCACTGGTGACAACTGACTTGAGCCCAGGATAGGTTGTGCTATGTTTGCCGTCTTCAGCTCATCGCTGAAGACCTTATTAGAAACTGAGGGACACGGACAGTGCTCCCACAAAAACCTCAGTGCACGTCTGTTTCTGTGGGAGTGGGGTGTCTTGAGTGGAGTTGTTGCTTGAAACATACTGCCAGGGTTTTCGCTGGTTCCAAAGATGAGGCAGGAGGAACTTTACAGGAGGGAGGCTTTCTAAAGCTCATCTTGTCATTTGAGTCAGTGCTTCCACTTTTAAAGTCTGTTAAATCTGGCTTTAAACTACTGTTCTTGGAGCATTTCAGCTCCAGGGACCCCAATCTGCAGCAACTTCCAAGCACCTGAAAAATCACTGGGCTCCCTTAGAGCTGCTTTTTTTTCAACATCACCGCGAGTCTGTGATTATCCTCAATTGCTTGCTAGTCCAGCTCCAAGTAAGATTCAGAGCATTTGTACCTTGGTGGGCGTTGATTTGAATAGTGGCACAGCTTGGTGATGCTTTGTTAAAAAAAATAAAAAGACCCAGAGACTTAATTATTAATTACTATTAATCTGAAAGATTTTATCAGATGTGCGGATTGTCACATCCATTTCCAATGAGCTGCAACTTATTTCAACCAAGTGTTTGCAGCGGAGCAGCTTGTGGCTCTGCTAGCTAGCGCCTCCTTTTATGAAAATGCTTAGAAAAGGAGAGCTATTATCTTTGAGAGATGCTGCTCTCATTTTAATTGCAACTTGGTGAGCTGTTTTGCTAGAATGAAGTCTGGATTTTGTCTCAATAAACATTTCTAACTCAGGCTGGGTCCATGAGGATGCAGGAATTTCTGGGAAAAAAAAATGTACTCATTATTTCCT
Organism: Tupaia belangeri chinensis; assembly: GCF_000334495.1. Taxonomy (NCBI): domain Eukaryota; kingdom Metazoa; phylum Chordata; class Mammalia; order Scandentia; family Tupaiidae; genus Tupaia; species Tupaia belangeri. The sequence goes on from NW_006159952.1 coordinate 786,332, forward strand.
GGAAAAAGGACAACTTTGTAGGTTAGAACCAATGGGATAATGTTTTCAAACCAAATTTGTCTTTTCACCCCTTTCTTCTTCCTGGAGAGGAAAGAGAACCATTAGGCAAGACTTTTTTTTTTCTTTTTCTTCTTTTAATTTTGTTCAGCATTAAAGGAGGGAACTTCATAAACATTGATTGTCATTTACAGAAAACATTCAGAAATCATGTGTGCATTATCCAGAAATGCTAACAGTATTCAACTAATAATTTACAGGACATAAAATAAAGACAAAACCTTATTACATTCTAAAGTAATATAAAACTCTTTTGTAATTGTTAGGGAGTGCTGTTTTAGTCTAGTATATTTATAATTAAAACAAAACAAAACAAAACAAAACTCAATGCTTACTTCCTAAATGACTCAGGCTGCAGTTGTACTCACATATACAGAAATTAGGGCTTACATATTAAACAAGGAGAGAGAGATCAGAAAATTGTCGATTTTAATACTATATATGTCACTGGGTTTATTTGTAGCTTGCCTTTTGCCTCTACAGGCTGATAAGAATAAGAATACTGGTAATAATGTAATGAAGCTCCAGAAAAGAATCAATGGTGACTAGAGGAGGCATTATTCCTTTAAAAAAAGTGTAATTATGATGCTTTTTAGAGTGAATGCTTTTATTTTACATACTCGTGGAAATGCAACTTCTATGTGCATGCTGACGAGATGCAAACTACACGCCTCCCGGGCTGCCCCTCAAGGTGCAGTCGTGGTTAGTGGGAACAGCCAAGGCCCAGACAGCTCAAGATTTCAACAGCTGGAGGACTTAGAGTCACTCTGCACTTTACAAGTGTAAGCTGGAGCTAAGATAAACACGTTAAATCTCTGAACATTGGAAGTATATGAAAATCATTTCTCTCAATCCTAAAAGCAAGGAAGCGTTGTCAGGGACTTCAAAAATATTGGAACGTCTCGTTTAAATCTAAATATCTTTTTTTTTATTATAAATCGATCATCATAAAATACTCGCCTTTCAAAGTCATATTTGGGATGCAGGAAAAGCATCAGTTTCATCGGACTTGCTCCTGCCTGTGTGGCTGTGGATACAACACCTTGGAGTTTCCTCCCTCTCAGTCTCTCCCCAACCCTCCCCCAGGTTCTTTACAACATATATTTGGTGAAGGTCAGTTATGGCTTCAGCAAATGAGTGGTCTGACCTCAGGTTAGCAATAAGAAATACACGTGTATAAAAATATTTTGTTCCTCAGAAAGCAGTTTGTTTTCCTTAAGCTATTCCGTGCAGAAAGGATTTGGACAAAGCCATTTTGCTACAAGGAAAGATGACTTAACTCAGGCAACAATTTTTTTTTTTAACTTTTCTTTTTTTATAGTTTTTTTTTTTTTTTTTTTTAATGTCTTTTTTAAATAGCTTTTGCAGG
>NW_006159952.1:788229-816947 GCF_000334495.1 Tupaia belangeri chinensis
TTTTTTTTTTAATTTTTTTCTTTTTTTATAGTTTTTTTTTTTTTTTTTGAATGTCTAGTTCAGATAGCATTTGCAGGTCTTAGGCCAATCTTTCATATAAATTCTTTGGAGCAGATTTAATGGACAGCCCTCTCTCTTTCTCAGTTGTATTACAAAAAGAAGCATACACTTAACACCAATGACCCGTCGAGATGCTTAAACTGTTACAACCAGTTTCCATTAAAAAACTGAGAAGTACATAACACGCAGAAAGGAAGCAAGTACATATTTGCTCTTTGTTGTTTTTCCCCCTCTAAAAAATTTTTACAAAGTCTTATGCTTAAACAGAGACATAGAAAAATCAGTGTATTCACTGTCTCTAGTTATTTACAGCAAAAATTACAGAGACAGCATACATCGTATTAGACCTTCCACAAGCATATATTAAAAGTAATTACATTTGAAAAAATATTTTTATTTTTCCTCTACATTTCTACAATACATACTCAGTTTTCTGTGGGTGTAGCTTTCTTTCTTGTATGTGTGCTAATCAAATGAAGTAGACAGTACTGTGCTTGGACATGGGATTTGTAGCTTTTCAGACATACCTAATGTGGTGTCTACGTATGGTTTGTGACAGTGGCACGCGAAGGCTCGCTGTCAGCCACAGCCCGCAGAGTATGGTTGAATATAAGGATTGCGTGTCCAGCTAGGGTGCAGATACCCTGCCCTCTCTGAGCTGGGCTTATTTAATACTGGTAACCCTTGTGCTTTATTTCTGGCCATGAGAACAATCACTGAGCTGCTTTCTCTGATCCACTGGAGGTCGTGCTTACAGTCATGCAGGAGGCAAAGATTACTATGGCCAATTCACTTCGGAGGCATTTCAGCAGCTTAGGAAAAAAGTGCACAAATAGACCACCCCCAACTGCTGCAGAGGAACCCACGGTCTGCACTTCTGAATAATGGGGGGACTATATTATTGTGACTGTAGAATAAATTCCTCAGGTATAACAAAAGGAAAATAAAACTTGTTGTAGATATGGAAATCACACACTTAAAGAAACACATTAAAACTCAAAAGCATCAAAGTCAGGCAGCTGACTTTCAGAAAAAAGTGGCAAGACATCTACTTTCCTGGCACTATGAAGATGGGAATTCAGGCAAGACACACAGACGTGTCTTTTATAAGCCATCATTAAATTGCATTGTTTTCATTTTTAGACCGTTTGCTATTATATCAACTGACCTCTTATTTTCTTTTCCAGTAGTAGTAGTAGTCACAAATATGAAAACCAAGTTGAGTTTCTGAAGGGCAAGATCTCTATCCTCTCCCTTGCAACACTAATTCATGGTCGAATCTGGTCCGACTCCCTACAGCTGAACAGACCCCTAAACATGATTTTGCTTTAAACCACGGGTTGTAAGTTGGCAAACTGTGGGCCCTCTTCTATCTGGAGATGTAGTTGTTGGGTCTACGTTAAACTCTAAACCAACTGCCATCATTTACAATGGAGAGATTTGATAACGTTTCGAAGCTCTTCCAATACTCAGCGGCAGCTAATAGCACATGTACTGTTTTAGATGGAGCATGTCCTGCCAGCTGGCCAATGAGCGGCTTCACTTCTTTGCATAGACTTCCTGGATCTTTTAGGCTTTTAAATTTTCAACCCCTATTTTAAATGGACATAGACCTCTGGTCTGGAGACCCAAAAGGGTGTCAATACTTCTCTGAAAGACAATCTGGTTTCCCACGTCAGGCCGTTACTCTCATTACTGCTTATATCAGAAGTTGAAAACAGAACACCAAATAGAACTTCTGCTACAGGTGGGCTTTTTATACTTCTTTAGATGGGGACTCTGTGCAAAGTTACTGCAGATGCACATTTTAAAATTATTGCCATGATACTGCATGTTCTATCAGCACACAGACAGCCGTTGCCTGACTTTACTGCCAATCATGGTAACTTCATTGGAATGAAAAGTTCATAAAGAAAAAAAGAGGAACAAATTATTTCTTCTAACTTTTAATAGCAGTAGAATTTTTTTCTTGCTTCTACAGTAAACAGAAATGAGAACATGGAACTAAACTGGCATTGTCTGTACCTGTCTAATGTTTATGGAAAAAGCTATGAAGTTTTAGGTTGTTCTTGGGATGCAGGCTTGCATTCAAGCCTGGTACACATGGTATTATAGAGAGTAAGTGTGAGTTGACTCTCCACATTGATGGTTTTCTACAGACAGTTTAGCTTGAGTGCTGTGAAGTCATGTGTTAAGCAAAGCAGCTCTGACAGGAAGTGTACTGATGTCTCCCTGCACTTCTTTTTAATATCCAAAGTCTATTATGACTTAGAGTCTTTTAGATCCTGTTGAAAAAATCATTACCCAAGAGCCTATTATTCTGTTTCATCTACTCCGAGGTCCTTTAAACTACAGCCCTACAGATGGTATTAAAATAGGTAGGATGTTTGCAATTCTGTCTCCACCCTGGACTTTCAGTCACTGGGGATTAAGGAGTCACAGAAAAGGAGACAGAAGGTGACTCAAGTCAAGGTATGTGTGGGATTTCAAACCAGATTTGGAATCCCTGATGCTTGTATTTTCTCTCTCCAAAAGTTGCCTTTCCTTTTACACATCACAGATACACCAGAATTTGAAATCTTACAGCCTTAACTCTATTGTCAAGTTTATCTATGGGCAGCTAGGTTTCTGTTGTTTTCCTTGCGCAGGATTCATAGTGGACTCGTCGGGAGATACATATTTCTAAGAATAGGGCAGTTGGATTATTTGGCTGTTAGCAGATTTTAGAAAATGGGACTGAGTCGCCCTTACTTGTGGGCAACTTTCCGGCAAGTTCAAATAATAAAAGCAAATTCAGTTTATGACTTGAAGTTACTACTCGTTGGTCTGAAAGCCTTGTCAGAGAGGTTCTCTTATTGGCGTAATTAATTTATATCACTGACATTTTGTTGTCATTTTCCTGTTTTTGTTTCCTCCTTCTTGATGTTCTTTCTCTCTTTTTAAATCATTTTGAATGAAACATCCCTGAGAGGATACAGTGCAACATCTGCATCAAGCAGTGATTGTCATTTACGAAGCATGAAGTGAGAAACACAGATCATGGGTCCTTCCTTCCTGTGCATGCTGGATCGCGAGTGTGCTGTGAACATTTTCTAGTCCTCAGGAGAAGGGACAAAGTGCTAGGATTGCATGTTGTAAAGAAAGTTGTTCTCACAAAAATTTCAAAATACCTTGACATGTAGCCACAGGAGATGCTCAAAGGATAGCTTTCAAGGCCTTGTCCCCATTGAAAACATGTCGTAATTCTCTTTGAAGGGGAAATTTGGCAACCGTGGCCCGAACTGGAAATTGCTTCTCTCAACGGAAGTGGGCCGGGTATGTACTGGTTTTCATTGTCTTGTTCTACTTCAGTCTCTCGCACTGCTTCCTGCCCCTTGGTTTCTAAAGATTCTTGCCATCCCAGTAGAAATGCTTGCACTAGTGGAAATGACACAAATTCAAAACCAGTACCTCCCAAGGCAAATGTGGGGAACAATCTTTTTCCTACATCACCCGTGAGATGGGGTGGGGGGAGAAATTCCCAGTCACTTCATCAATTGAGCCAATTTAAATCCTTGAAGGTAAATTGGAGGAAACAAATAATTCCCTTTGCAACTGAACAGGAATTACAGGCTGACAGTGGGAAACACAAGGCCAACAGAACAATGAAAACAAAGTTTGACATAAGTTCAAAGCTCAAAGGGAAACACCAAGTAGACACATTAAGCATCGCCTATCACCAGCCAATCATAAAACATACATTGCATTTGGAACCGGCTTGGTTTAATTGAGTGCCTTCCATTACCCTGTTTTCCTAGCAATCAGTAAAGTAATCTTTCCATTAGAAGGAAATATGACTCTTGGAATTAATTCTTTATACAAAGAGCTAGCAGGAGTGACATTTACACCAAAAAGAACTGAGTCCCTGTAGCAGCATAATAAGCAGTCTACAGCTGTCTTCTTAGAACCAAAGGTAATTTGGTTCAATGCAGTTAAATTAATTGAATATAACAGTAGTTGAAAAAGAGATTCATTATTTTAAAGACTTTTTGTTTTTCCCCATTGGCTTGGAGTTCATCAATCATGAGGTGAGAAAAAGCTTCGTTTTCTAAAAGCAAAAAGACTAACACTACTGTTTTGATCATCAATCAGGAGTTCTGAAGCATCTTGGAGAAGGCTCTCAACCATGAACTTCAGGAAAGCATAAGAGATGAAAAAAAAATCAAAGTTTCCACCGATGGAAACTTTACAAAGCAGGTGCATGTGTTTGACAATGAGAAAGGGTAGATCTTTGTGAGTTTGTGGCTGGACTATACTGAATGGGAGATCATGATTTTCATTGTCTTATACACAGACTTCTCCCCTAGCTTCCTTCAAAAAAATATTTTCTTTTGGATCGGGTAATACAAAAGGCATAGGCCTCCAAGACATAGGCAAAATTTGGAATTTGTGCTTTTCTGATGATTAATTTCACTGGGAGAGCAGGTGGAGAAGAGAACTTGTCCGAGGCAGTCGAAATTCTCTGGTCCTGATGTCACGCTTGCATTCTGTACTTTTAAAAGTTGTTACAAAAATAATCTTAGGGTGACTAGATAGTAGAATTTCAAACTGTATAGAAAAAAGCTTTGGCTTTGGAGTATGTTGGTTCCATGGAATAACAGATTTTTTTTTCTCCAAATCTTTCAAGTTTTTGTTGTATTCCTATAATACAGTGTTATGGAGTTGAAAGGCATTAGAGGCCCCAGACCAAAAGGACTTCCCCTTCATTGCTGCTTTTCCTAACAAATGTATTAAAGAGAATAAAGAGAAAGAATTTCTGGTTTTTATTTTTGTTTTACTTTGTATATTCTCTTTCTGCCTCTTCTTTGCCAAAAAATGGTTATGGAGAAAATGTTTACATAAAATGATATTGGGACTTTGGGTTCCAATTTACTCTTTCACTCCAATTTTTATATTAAAAATTGCTGGTGGTTATAATCCACAGAATATTTTTTGGTCAAAGAGATAATAAGCACCAAAAATCAAGTTTCGTTCACAACTGAATATCCAAATGAAAAAAGTATTCCATATGTTTTGGTGAAAATCAGAAAATACCTATTGTTGGGTCAAAAAAACATCCTGGATCTTATAGTATTCTCTATGGCCGACTTCTTAAAACAGGAAAATGGCTCCAAAGACTTTTTATCTTCCCCAATATATACCATCTTGACAAGGCTTTGATGTCATTAATAGAAACCGAGTTCTTATATGGAGGCCATGTAGTATTTTACTCTTTTGTAGACATTTCCAAATTGGTACCATCCCATTGACTAGATAAAAACTCAGGCTAGCAAAGCAAAATCCTGATTGTCTAACTTAAAGGTAACACATAACACAAAAGGTAACTAATATAAGAGAGCCTGACTGAACCTCCACTGCTAGTAGGTATGGTGTTTAAGCCACAGTGCATGTGCATGTATAAGTAATAGTCATATATAATATCCTCACATATTATATACTTATTACATACATGCACGGTACTTTCCAAGACAGCTACAGATTTACACATGCATCAACTATCTAAAAACATAGAAATAGGTAAGTCTATTAAGTGGAATTGTCTTAAATTATATTTGAACAATCAACAGGAAAAGTAATCATGTAAAGTACCGCTCTGTTCTTGTATATATCTACAATAAAATTCTATAAACAGTTGTCTCCCAAAACATACCCGAATAAAATTAAAAAAAAAGGTAACACCCAGTGTCCTATATTTGTATATTTATGATCATTTCAAAAACAAACAAACAAATAGAAGAGCCCCCACTCAGGTGCATATTTACATTCTTCAAACTGTAGCGGTGAAAAATAATTCTATTAAGTGCAGGACATTCCTAATGTTGCAGTAGTGACATTTTTCTTAAGTCTTCATGAACACATTGCTTTTGTCTTAATGGTGATGCATTCCATGACTACGAGACAGTCCTCTCGTCCCCTTCATTTGCAGACGGTAGCACAGTCAGGATTAAAGAGCTCCTTGTATAATGGAGGAAACAGTGTATTCACTATGTCTGGATGAGATTGCTTAAATACCTGCAGCTTCTCCCCGTGCAAGTTGCAGACTGCTGTGATGGTTGGAATCTTGGCTATTAACTGCAGAATGGAGAGAGAGAGGGGGCGGACAAAGAGGGAAGCTCATTAGTGCTGTCTTCTGAATCAGCGTCCTCCTGCCCCAGTTGAAGGTAAATGGCTTTGGGGAAGATTTCTTTTTAGAAAGAAAGAAGACTCACTTTCAGCTTCTCCTTTAGAACAAAACAGAACAAATCGCACCCCTACCCAATATCAAGTCCACCTCCTAAAGGGAAAATAAAGAAAAAGCAGACAAACAGGCCCACGCTTCTTGAATCATTGTTCTTAAATAAAGTATGTAGGAAAGGTAGTCTAGTTGAATAGTTACAAGTGGGTATGCCATTGGCTGCTTGAGTTAAAATTCTGGTTCCAAAATAGCTGAACAGCTGTGAGGTACTCTGGGTCTCAGTGTTCTCATTGGCAAAATGGGCTCACTAAAATATTATACTACCTTGGGACCAGCAGTTAGCGTAATGGCTATTTCGCTGGATCCCCATGTAGTCAACCACGGTTTGAGTCCCAGACCCCGTGGCTTAAACTCACGCCAGGTGCATGTGCGTGCATCCCCAAGATCCTGAGAGGAGGAGGGAAGAGAAGGGATTGTGGCATGGCCATCCCCCCTGGGGGGTGATTTCTCGCTTTCTGTGTCTCTGTCTCTCTCTGTCTTTCTGGCAAGCACACACACCCTATAACAAAAACCTTTCCAGCAGACGGTAGCACAGTCAGGATTAAAGAGCTCCTTGTATAATGGAGGAAACAGTGTATTCACTATGTCTGGATGAGATTGCTTAAATACCTGCAGCTTCTCCCCGTGCAAGTTGCAGACTGCTGTGATGGTTGGAATCTTGGCTATTAACTGCAGAATGGAGAGAGAGAGGGGGCGGACAAAGAGGGAAGCTCATTAGTGCTGTCTTCTGAATCAGCGTCCTCCTGCCCCAGTTGAAGGTAAATGGCTTTGGGGAAGATTTCTTTTTAGAAAGAAAGAAGACTCACTTTCAGCTTCTCCTTTAGAACAAAACAGAACAAATCGCACCCCTACCCAATATCAAGTCCACCTCCTAAAGGGAAAATAAAGAAAAAGCAGACAAACAGGCCCACGCTTCTTGAATCATTGTTCTTAAATAAAGTATGTAGGAAAGGTAGTCTAGTTGAATAGTTACAAGTGGGTATGCCATTGGCTGCTTGAGTTAAAATTCTGGTTCCAAAATAGCTGAACAGCTGTGAGGTACTCTGGGTCTCAGTGTTCTCATTGGCAAAATGGGCTCACTAAAATATTATACTACCTTGGGACCAGCAGTTAGCGTAATGGCTATTTCGCTGGATCCCCATGTAGTCAACCACGGTTTGAGTCCCAGACCCCGTGGCTTAAACTCACGCCAGGTGCATGTGCGTGCATCCCCAAGATCCTGAGAGGAGGAGGGAAGAGAAGGGATTGTGGCATGGCCATCCCCCCTGGGGGGTGATTTCTCGCTTTCTGTGTCTCTGTCTCTCTCTGTCTTTCTGGCAAGCACACACACCCTATAACAAAAACCTTTCCAAAAAAAAAAAAATTATAGTGTCTACTTAGTTGAGCGGTTGCGTGGATGAATGGAGGTACTTTATATACAAATGTTAAGAACACTGTAGACATGAATCATAATTGTTACTGTTATTATTAATATTATTATTATTCATTTCCTACAGATTTTGATGACATGACTTTTAGATTTTTAGCTTTGGAAGGTGACAGTGTCAGAGAAGTATACACAAACTTATGACGTATAATCTGTAATGATCTATATTGCTTACCTGTCAAGCTAGCCAAATCCCCCTTGTCTCTGTAATCCCTTTCCACTGTAACGCATGAGACAAAACCTATGTTTAACTCAGAAAGTGTCTGGGAGGCCGCATGCACTTAGCTTCCTTAGGCAGGTATTTTAATAATGAGCAGGAGACTATCCACTTATAATTGCTAGGTTTTAGTATATATGTATGATGTAGTTTTTTGAGTTAAAATACACAGAAGGCAGTATTTTATAATCATTTTAAATATCCACAATTTGTTAAATGCTGCATAGGTCTTCGGAGATGACCAATGTTAGCTTCTAAAGTACTTATCACTGATGGACACTCCAAATTCATCAGTCAGTGTCAAAATTAGCTTATGTCGTTGTGATACATGTCGTGATCGAATTGCTGTAAGGAATATGTTCTCATATCGCGAGCCCTCTCATGAAAGGCGGGCATGATGTTCACAGAGCTGACTAAAGACACACTTGAAAGTGATGATAAAGTACAATACAATAAAACCCATCTCATCACCAATTAAATTCATCGTGTGCCCTACCCTGTTCAAAAACAAGAGTCTGTGTCAGCCTTTGAAGTCAAAGAGGAAATAGATAATTAGTTACTTTGTGGTTTTTCAAAATCAGAAATTTCCACTCTTTCATTAACTTCCCTTTTAACAATTAATGACTATGCAACCATACTATAAGCAATTTAAAAATAGCATCAGGATTCGAGCTGCTGACCCATTCATTAAAGGGATCTAGAACACATGAAGCAGTTTGAGGGTTCAGACTTTCCAGCCTGACCATCTCCACTGCTATTTAGAGACAGGGATAAAAATGAAAATGTGGAAACCTTGTCTATTAGAATGGATGTTAAATTTTAGGTTTGGCGTCGAGACCATCTCTGATAATATAAATTACGTTTTTTTTTTCTTTTTTTAGGTTTTTGCCATAGGGCACATGCACTCACTGGAGAGGGAGAGAGAGAGACAGTGAGAGGGAAAGTGAGAAATCACCCCCCAGGAGGATAGCCACATCACAATCCAAGTCTCAGTTACCTGCTGTATACCCCCTCTGCACGGCCTGGTCGACCAGCATAGTTCTGCGGCTTGGTCCCTAATAGCGTGGACTGGCACTAGTCTGTGGACCAGGGGTGGGGGTCCCCCGGGGTACGGGGTGGGGGTCCCCTGAGGTACATCATTTGCTGCAGGCTCATATGCAAAGACTCTGTGGGCTTGGTGCCCTGGAGGAACGAAAGGCAGTCCAGGGTCACTGGAATGGAGGTGAGTATATTCAGGGTTAATGCAAGAAGGGCGAGCGTGGCCAGATAAAGAAAGCCCTGAGTCCATGCCAGTCTCTGAAGGACAGTCCGCATAAAAGAAAGATGACCAGAATCTTATCCTGAAAAATTCACTTTTAGTCTAGAGTGCAGAACTGTGTCTTTTCTATTTTTTTTATATAGAAAAAGTGTGGGCCACACTAGTGGTTAAGGCAGACCACACACACAGCCAACTGTACAGTTTGTGTCCCAGACTGGTGACTTCAGAGCCAGATTACCTTGGTTTGCATCTCAGCTCCACCACTTATTGATAGTTACGTGGCCTTGGGCAAATCACTTAACCTCTAAGCTTCCTTGTCCATCAGAGGGAGATTCTAATGGTCTCTGCATCGGAGGGAGGTTGTGAGATTAAATGAGTCAATACAGATTGTTATTATTATTTTTTACAGCGGTGTCTGGCACACAGCAGTGATATACGTGGCAGCTGTTATGTTTCCATTCCATATAATGTTTCCTTCCAGGAGAGAAATAGTCAAGGCCATGCTTTTCAGTCAAATGACATGGAGGGCAGGGAACCAGGTTAGCCCTTAAGCGAGCACCAACAAATCAAGTCTCTGTGCATTGTGTATTAATACATAAGAAAACCAGCTATTTACATTTATTAAAATGGCAAAGCAAAATTATATTGTTTTTTTAAAAAAGTTTTCTTATAGCAATTGCTGTAAGTTGCTTGTTTATTAACTGTAACAGGTTCGCAAGGCAGAAAACTCTATGTAATACAATTCTTAAAAGCATTTTTCTGCTCCTTTAGTGAAGGAGTTGGGTGGGAAATTAAATATGCAAGAGTATGACTGAAACCCTTCTACAGTTGCTTAGTGGACTGGGAATATTTAACCGTGTGTCTAGTTTTGGAAACTAAATATGCCCTCTGGCTACTTCCCTGCCCCAAACTGGGATTTAGGACTGGTTTGGGACTCAGTCCTGCTCCTTTCAATGGGATTTGGATCCCATCCCTGTGGCTCATCTGTAGAATGGGCCAAAGGGTGAGAATTGCTTCTTGGTAAAGAGCACCCAGAACATTTGAGCAAAGAGCATCGAGAAAGCCAAAAGCTTCCTTCCTAGTCCTCTAAGCTCTCAGAAGAGGTTGAATGAGAGACGTCCAGTCAGCTGTGGAATTCCAAGTGCTGACAGGGGCATCCATCACTCTGGAGGCACGATGGGCCAGGAGGCCATGAGAAGGCAACACTTGCCGGGGCCCAGAAGGGCCTGGCGGAGGAAGCAGCAGGCAGTCATTTATTGCTCATTAATATTATGTACTGCAGCTGGGGGACCCCCATTTCAAAGGGAGCTCAGAGCAGCCTCAGCAGCAGTTAATGGCTCAACAACTTTTTAAACAGCTGGGGAGGTGATCCAGAAGCACTTGGAGATGGAGGGGGTAGTCAATTTCAAATCATCATGAAATTCCTTCATGTTTAAATAATCCCCATAGCAGAAGTAGACAGAGAGTCTGTAAAAAAGGCATTTTCACACTCATCTCTTTCTTATGACAAGCATTTCTTATAAGAAGGAAGCTTTAGCTTATACCTACAGGGGTCTACAAGAAGAAAAAGCAGCTGTTTGAGAAGAGATAATAATTCTATGCTTCTCTCCAGAGGGAGGTTTTATGAGAAAGTCACAATTTTATAACTGGAACATTTGATGTTGGAAAAATGGGACATGCAGAGGGGAAAATGAGTGATCTTGTTCATGTGGGCTTCCGGGCCATCAAGATACCCTCCCACATGAAGCAGGAAGCCAGCCATGGTTTGATCAGAGCAGAAGAAACCTCAAGAGCATGGATGAAACAGGGTGTATAAAGTGAGCCTGGAGACAGCCATTTGAGTCTATTCATTTTCTTTTTTTGTTTTTAGTCAAACCTAGAAATTTCGATTAGAATGTTAATATTGCATTTACGATATCTTTCCAGGTCATAAATCCTCCTCCACCATGCCTACCCTATCCTTGGTGACCCACTGTGCATGTTCTCTCTACTCTGAGCAAGGCTGACTAAAAGTGGAATTGGACAGTTGATTCACCTGGAGCTGGAATTTGAATCAGACATGAGAGCCAGTAAAGTACTTCCTAAGTGTAACAGATAAGTAAGCAGCCAAGAGCTGGCTGTATTTTGCCGTGTGTACAAAGAAGCAGAGAAAGCGGTCACAGAGGGAGGAGATTGAAGAAGATACATAATGAGAGAGAAACATGTAAGATGGAGAATTCTGAAGGCCTCCCATTCCTTGTCCTATTGTCTTCCTGTGCGGTGGCTGAATTTTTGACCTTGGGTTCTGGAAGTTATCTCTCCATGATCTTATTTTAGTTTTACTTTTTATTTAAGCTAGTATGAGTTGGAGCCTGTTACTCATTATCAGAGTACTAATAAATATATCAACTTGCAACCAGAAGAGTGAGGAGTAATATCAAAACCTCTCTTCTCACATATGACCCAATAATTTAACGGACATCCCTTGGAATTTCAGGGTGATATACTTCCGGCGTATGTCAGCAAACTAGAAACAGCTAAAATAGATAGAAATAATCTGGTATCTCACTGGCATTTCTCAAGGAAACTTTCACACGGTACATATTCGTAGTAAGTGTAGCTTGAAGTAGAAAACTATCCCAGGAGGAAGTTATGTTTCTTGAGCATAGATTTGAAATTTAAAAACTTGGCTGTTCTGTGGGATTGTTTTCTATAATTTTGCCTAGTCTTGCATTATTTTAAAGTGTATTTACTGTTGGGAAGAAGCCCAACAGAGGCTTCTGGGGTGCTGGTTTTACTTGGGCAGTGGTTACACAGGTGTGCTAATTTTGTAATAATTCACTGGGTTATATATGTAGGATTTAGAAACTTTTCGGTATGTGTGTTATACTTTGAGCTAAGTAAAGGCATTTTAAAGTATAAAACTAATTTGTCACCAAATAAGAATGGGAGCGGGAAATCGGAGACCATGTCTCTTCACTTGGGTAGGGACTCCTAGTGAAGATCAGACAGACTGTGCTGTTCAAGATGAAACCGAACCCAAATTCCTGGGCCCACCCACTAGGGAGTCTAACAGAACATCTAGGGTCTTGTGTGAAAAATAAGCATAAATGAGCAGTTATTAATCATAGCAGAGACTATTTTTTTTTTTTTTGAGAGGTTTTTGCTATAGGGTGTGTGTGCTTGCCGGAAAGACAGAGACAGAGAGACAGAAAGTGAGAAATCACCCCCCACGGGGGATGGCCATGCTGTAATCTCTTCTCTTCTATTCTCCTCTAGGGATCTTGGGCATGCATACACACGTGCCCAGTGTGAGTTTAAGCCACCAGGTCTGGGACTCGAACTGCGGTCGACTACGTGGGAGTCCAGCAACATAGCCATTATGCTAACTGCTGGTCCCAGCAGAGCCTATTTTGATCTCATTGAGAAAATAATGAAAATCAATGAAAATTACTTTTTGCAGTTCTTCTTGATCTCTTAATCAGTGTTTGCTCCATAGACTCTATGAATCAACATCGTTTTTTTTCTTTCCTATTTTAAAAATATTTTTGCTAGAGGGCATGCATGCTTGCCAGAGAGAGACACACACACAGAGAGAAAGCACCCTCCATGGAGTGTGGCCACACCATAATCCTTTCTCTTCTATTACTCCTCCCTTTCAGAATTTCAGGCACTCATGCACATACAACTGATGTGTTTCTCAAACTGTGAGATATGGCCTTGAACCTCATGGTCGGTCATGTGGGATCCCGTTGCCTTAACCACCATGTCACAGGCTAGCGAAAGGTTTGTTTTTGACTAAATCTGTATAAAAGGGCACTATTAATGTGAGCATGGTCAGGAATGATTAGTGTCAAGTAAAGACTTCTGTTACATGTAAAAGAGTTGGTTAGGCACGATCTAGGACTGGCTGAAGGTGGGGATGGATTATGGGGTGAAGATCCTGTTGGAATGCTCTATCTTTCTCTCTCTCTTTGTCTCTCTGTCTCCCTCACTCTTAGAAAAGATCAACAAATCAATTAAAATAAAAAAAAGGAGATCAGGGCCAGCAGGTGGCATAATGGCTATGATGTTGGACTCCCACTCAGTTGACTGCAGTTCGAGTCCCAAACCTGGTGGCTTAAAACTCACGTAGGGTGCATGTGCATGCATGCCCAAAATCCTGAGAGGAGAATGGAGGGGAAGAAATTGTGATGTGACCATCCCCCCTGGGTGGGATGATTTCTCACTTCCTGTCTCTCTTTGACTCTCTGGTGAGCACATATGCCCTATAGTAAAAATCTCTCTTAAAAAAAAAAAAAGAAAAGAAAAAAGATGTTAACAGTAGCTGTTGATGGAAGTGCTGGCCATAGCAAAGTGGGTCAAGAGCTAGGAAATGGAGAAAAGGCTCCTTTCCTTATCTTCCTGAAGTCTCAATGGAATGTGATGCGGGTATGCTGGGGAAAGCTAGACCTTTTAAGCCTCATTATTTGGATTCAAGTTGACCCTTTCTCTCTGTCATAGTCCAACTTCTCAACGGTGGTGTTGTGGGGACCAGAAAGAAAGGGAGGATCTTTTTCCTTTGAGGCTCACTTGACATTGGCTGTGAATCAAAGTGTAAGATCTGAAGAGACACACCCCAAAGAAACAGATTTATTACTACATGGTTCAGTCATTCTTCTTGACTGGGCCTGTTTCTTCCCAAAGCTAACTTTAGATCCCCAGAGCATTTTCTTTAACATGACATAACCTTAGACTAATGCTTTGTGCGTGAAGCAGTGGTTAGGACAGCCTCATAGTCAGCAAGAGTTTAGGAAGTCTAGCTGGAAGGGAGAGGGCCCAGCAGGGGCAGGTAACAACTTTCTGGCCAGACAAGAATGGGAGAGAGAGAAGAGTAAGAATCTGGCCTTCAGCAAAATAACCAGCACATCTTAGAATAACTAGAGAGGGTTTATCCTCATAGAATTAGGGGTCTAAACCACCCAGAAGTATGGTGTGGCCTATGATTCCTAGAGACAGAGCATCCATAACACATGGCAAGAAATGAGCATTTGAATATGTTTTGGGAAGTGAACTGAAGATATGGGACTCACTGATGTGTTACAGTTGTGGCAAAATAGAAAGCAACACTCCCTCTCAGCCTGCACATAGTGAACCTAGTGGGCTTTGAAGTCTCAGACCAGGTGGTCTCTATGCTTTCCTGTTGGGTGTATGTTTGTTATAAAATTAGTTTAAAAAAATTTTTTTTTTTTACTTGCAAGAAATATGTGCACTCACCAGAGAGAAACAGAGAGAGATGGAAAAGGCCAATGCACCCTCCATGGGGCATGGTCATGACACAATCTTCTCCATTTTTCCATCTTTTCAAGGTTAAGACACATACACACTAGTGTTTATTAAGCTGCTTGGACTGAGACTCGAACTGTGGTCAGCCATGTGGGATCCAGCTCCTTTAACACTAAGCCACAAGAGTGGGCCTACAGTTAGCTTTTTATGGTTTTGTTTTGTTTTTAATTTTGCCAGGTGATGTATGTGCTTGCCAGAGAGAGGTAGAGATAGAGAGATAGACAAACAGAGTGAGTAAGTACTTCTCATGGGCGAGGGAGAGGGGTGGTCATGCCACAATCCCCTCTCCTCCATCTCTTCCTCCCTTGGAATTTTGGGCACATACACACAGGTATGTTTTGCAAGCTGCCAGGTCTGAGATATACAGTGGGCTATGTGGCATCTAGCTGCCTTAACCACTATGCCATAAGCTGGGCCTAGAGTTAGCTATTTTTAAGGTTCTCAATATAGCCTTGGGCAAAAAGTACCCCCGAGAGTGTTGTATATATTTTCAGAAGTGTTAGGGAAGACAAATACACTACCTAATAATATTTCATGGCTCGAGTTACTCAGGAGGCACCAAAGGAGGGACTGAGAAGGTCTCCATCAAATAAGGCCCCAGCTCTGGACTTGACTGAGAGGCTGCATTTAGGAAAGGGCTGGAAACATGCACCTTAGAGCAAGATGTGAGTGAGATGTACAGATCCAAGCCCTGTCCTTGGCCATGAGCATGCTGCCCCAGCCTGGTCCTGGCTGGGCTGCTTCCTCCTTCTCCTCCACCCTCTGTGTAGTCAGAGCAAAAAGAACAGCAGATTTAGCAATGTAGAGGAAAACTACAGGTCCGAGAACTGATGACTCAACTGTCTACAGTTCACGTATCAACTGCCTGCCTCTCACCCTTGCTCCACAGTGGGCCTTGTCCAGAAGTGAGCCTCTTTCAGTGAGTCACGGCAGTGCCTGAGCACAAGGTGATGGGGCACTCCTGGGAGCCCGACTGGGATCTGGTCTTAGGACAAGGCTTCAGGAACCTTGTGTGCTTTCTGGCTTTGGGCTGGAATACCATCCCAAACCAAATGGTTACAGTGCACTAATTTGAATCTGCAAGACTTGGCAAAATCAGTCTTTTTTCTTCATTTGTGATAGTGGTAAAACATCTAAAGAAGTCTTAAAACTATCCCACAGGGCTGATCATTGGAGGGCAAAAGATGTCAGGAGGAACCTTTGTTTTTCTCTTGTGAGAGTCAAAGAACATTATATTGAAGGGACCTAAGAGACCATGCAGTCCAACCTACTCATTTCCCAGACAAGAAAAGTGAAGCCCAGAGAACAGATGGGCTGCCTCCTCTAGTCATATGGGGCTTAAAAATATATATGTATATTTATGTTTTTTTAATGAGCTTTAGTGAGAGTGACCAGTGTTATCTCATTTCCTGGCTCACAAATCAAGGAGCCAGCCAAATCCGACTATTATTTATAGCCTGAATATACCTTGTACTTTCCTACCTCCATACCACTGTCACCATCGCTTGGAATGCTATGCTGCACTTGCCCAGCCCTCCAACTTTCAGTTTTGGAAATGCTGTCCATCAGTGATTGGCGGAACCCATACCATTTTATTGGGTGACAATTTCCTTGCTGAAATAAAATTCTGTCATCATCATCAGTAACTACAACTACAGTGAGAGCATTTACCTATTACCACTTCTAGGCTGGTCAGCTTATATAATTTTACTCATTTAGTCCACCAAGTAACCATATGACATTGGTACTATCTTTGGTCACATTGTACAAATAAGAAACAGGGGCACCCTGAGCTTAAGTCATACATCCAGGGTCACTCGGTTAGCAAGTGGCTCTGATGGTTTCTTATCAATATGCTACATATCATCATATACTGACAAGAAACTAGATTTCTTTAATCAAGTATTTTTTCTAACAACAACAACAACAAAACCCTAAAACTTGATTAAAATATAGGAGTTAAAACCTTCTAGTTAATGAGCACAGACTCTCTGACTTTTCAAGATTATAGTTTGGCCCAAAGTAGAAGGCATGTTTATAAAAAAGTGAGTTTATAGGAAGTGTGTTGGAGAGTGATATTTCAGGATGAAGTTCAATGACTGTGTATTTGCTCGGTTTCTCTAACCTGGTGCCTATTACACCTGGTTTGAGTTGGGCTGGTCAATGATATAAATAGTCTTCTGTACATTAAATGAGAGGCAGATCTATCCCCCTCTCCTCCACTGGAGATTTAACTGAGACCCTGGACTTGAACATTTGGGGTGTGTGTATTTTGGTAGAGATAGGTCTCACAATGTTTGCCAGATTCCTCAAGAGGCAGTGTGGATTACAGATATTACGTATGGCTGTCACTGTTTTGAGGTGGTGGAGGCAGAAGAGCTCCATGACTGCAGGCCTGACATAAGATATTTGAAGGCATCTGAAAAGGCAAGAAGAGTCTGTGGTGGGGTGGGACAATTTCTCCTGAATTTAAATCAAAGTATTGCTTCAGGGGAGTTTGATGACAGGGTATCCTACACACCAGTGGTGTGCTTGCCCTCAGTGTTAAAGTAGTCAGGAACTTGAGAGATTACCACCCCCTCAGCACTTGGGAATTGAATCTAAGACTCAGACAAATAAATGACTGATGGAAGCCACATAGATCAGAGGTGGGATAAATGAGAATTCAGCTCCCTTCTATTTCACAGTCCTTCCATCTTAGTTCAAATACTTTCCTATTAAAATGATGATGGTTACAAGGAAGGATCTGTTCAAAAACCCAATATCTGCACACGGTCTGTGAAACCAATGCTTTGTCACCTGACTCCAAGAATTTTATATAAGAATCCTCTTCTTTTTCTTTAAAGAGTGATTTTTGCTATAGGGCACATGCACTTGCCAGACAGACAGAAAGAGACAGAGAACAGAAATTGAGAAATCACCTCTTAGGGGGATGGCCATGCCACAATCCCTTCTCCTTTAGTCTCCTCTTGGGACTTTGGGCCTGCATATGCATGCATATGCCTGTGTGGGGTTTAAGCCACTGGGTCTAGGACTTGAACTGCAGTAGATTGTGGGAGTTCAGCGACATAACCATTACACTGTCTGCTGGTCCAAATAATCCTCTTCTTCACTGTCCCTAACTTTGCAACATTATCACTCTAAAAGAGTCGGGTTGTGTGTACTTTTCTTATTAAAAATGGAGAAGGGTTAAGTTGACCTATAACTGATATTTCAATATATTTTTTTGCTGCCAATAACTTTCATTCTTTAATTTCTCTTCTTTCTTTTCTTTTTTTTAATCTGCTAGAGGGCATGGGAACTCACCAAAGAGAGATGGAGAAAGAGAGAATGAGAAAGCACCCCCCCTCCCATGGGAAATGTTCATGCCACAATCCCTTTTTCTTCATCTCTTCCTCCTTTTAGAAGGAGCACGTTTTTCATGCTGCTGGGTCCATGAATTGAACTGCAGAGTGGGCCATGTGGGATCCTGCCATCTTAACCCTCACGCCACCACTACCTTCTTTCTAACCTTAAATATCTCAATTCACTATAAGGACACCAGGAGTAGAGAGTGATATATGGATGAACATTTTACCCTCTAGGGAAGTAACAATCTCAACCTCATAACATAATTGTACATGAGTAGAGAAACTGTAATCTGCATTTTACCATGATGAGACCATAGTTTTGTGAAAGCAGTTAACCCCCTACAGCAGAATAGCAAGACCATTCATCTATCTCTGGGTTTTTTCAAGACCCTAATTTTAGGATGATAATTCTGGAGAACAAAGTCTCTGGGAGATCCCAAATTCAGAAAACATTTCTCCACATTAATTAACCAGATGTATTTATGTATATATGCTACCAGACAACTATAGAGCTGTATGAATATATTCCTATTACTGTCTTTTCTGCCCAGTGACTCTGAAAGCTGGTTGAAATATTTCCCT
Source organism: Tupaia belangeri chinensis (assembly GCF_000334495.1). Taxonomy (NCBI): domain Eukaryota; kingdom Metazoa; phylum Chordata; class Mammalia; order Scandentia; family Tupaiidae; genus Tupaia; species Tupaia belangeri. The sequence goes on from NW_006159952.1 coordinate 806,701, forward strand.
TGACGGGGAGAAAACTGAGTTGTAGAGAGCAGGTGATGTGTCCTTGGCCACATAATAAGTGAAAAGTTACAGCAAAGAGAACGACCACTCTACGGTGCAGAAATGTTCTTCCTAGGGAGGTGTTAATTTTAACAAAATGTTACCATACTGAAGCAGCATATTTAACTCTGGGGTTTTTTATAGCAGTACTCTGTATATGCAAAGTAAAATCTGATGATGTCTCCAAATAGTGTCTACCCTCCCCCTTTTTTAAATAAAGAACTTCAAAGGCAGAATGGGAGGGTTTTAATGATAAAAATATAAAGAGTAGGATTCCTATTATCTTTTACCAAGAATAAGTACAATTTCCTAGGTCCTTATCCTCTAAAAAAATTCCAGTTTTTAAGAAATCAAAGATACCTTGAGATTTAAAATAAAATGGAATATCAATATTGAAGATTACTTTCTCCTTTTATGATCATTTTACTTTGGTAAATAATTTTCTCAGTCTTCTTCTTAAAGATCATCACTCTTTTTCTTTTTTTAAGAGTTTTTTTTTTGCTATAGGGTGCATACACTGATCAGTCAGACAGAAACAGAGAGAGAGAGAGAGAGAGAGAGAGAGAGAGAGAGAGAAAGAGGGAGAGAGAGAGACAGATCATCCCTTGGGGGATGGCCATGCCACAATCCCATCTTCTTCTCCATTCTCCTTTCAGGATTTTAGGTAAGCACACACCATACTCAGCGTGTTTGAAGCCACTGGGTCTGGGACTTGAACTGCAGTCAGCCATGTGGGAGTCCAGTGCCTTAACTACTACACTATCTTCTAGCCCCAAAGATAATCTTTCTTAGCTAAGTTGAATGAGAAACTGATGGAATGTTCATTTTACCCTGGAATACTTCACCATCTTGAAAGAACCCCAGGGCAAGTCTTCCCTGAACAGATTGGAGTTGAAGGGAAATTTACAAGTCATCAGTTTCATCTTCCTCTGTCATTTCCAACATACCTGAGAGGTAACCAGACAGTATCTAGGAGAATATGATCCATGTCAAGGAGCTTACCACTGTCAGTAGGTTACTGCTCTGTTCAACAATCCTCCTTATTTGATAGTTCTTTCTTACTTTGAATAAAAATTTATCTATTCTTAAATTTTACACATTGGAGGCCAGCAGGTGGCATGGCTGTTAAAAGTACTAGATTCTCACATAACCAACTACAGTTCTAGTCCCAGACCTGGCAGCTTGCTTTCTTGCTTTCTCTCTGGTCAAATAAAATAATAATAATAATAACCAATGGAATTAAATAAATAAATTATTCTTTAATTTTTTATTTTTTTTGCCCACATCAAACTCCTATACAGGCACAATCTCTTCTCTTTCTTCATATATGAACTTGGAAGACTCGTTTTCTTGCTTCAAGGTTTCATTTCTCTGACAAAACACGCGTTAATTCTTTTGACTTCATTCCTTTGATTTGAATCCTGTACTTTGAGTCCAAATCTGTCAATATAGTCCTTCTTTAAGAAAGCCTTCCTCTCATATTTAATTTACTATTCTCCCTTTAAAGACACACACCTTAAAATTTATGCAGCCTCAGTAGCGCTCAGAAATTGCTGCTATTGGGAAATTTCCCTTCCTTTGTAATGAGGCCCCTTTTGCTCACTGCACTTCCTTTTGGTGACAGTGGGCTTGTGACCTGAAGACCTACCTTTGCCAAGGTCTCATCATCCAGGTGATTCTTCTGAATCACATGCTGAAGTGCAAAATAAATTTTTTCCTGAAGCTTCTGGACCTTCCTTGGTTCTATCAGCCAGGCTCGGTCTAACAAAGAAAAAAGAATAGATAAGAAAGGAGGGGAAAATCAGCCTAACTTTATTTTACCTCCATAAATAAGTGCTAAGTTTCAAACCCAGGTCAAATGATTGCATTCTAAATTGCTTCTGAAAACGTGTAATTATTTATGTAAAACATATGACTAATAATACCATGGTGCCAGGAATGCACAACATAAAGACATAGAGAATGAATTTGTAGGAAAGGATGAGATGGTTCAAACAGACTCCTTCATGTTTCTGGTTGTGACAATTTACACTTCTCACTCCCTCTCTGGACATATGCTTGGATTTTCTTTCAAAGTAGAAGTTAGCGATTTCTAAAGAAAATGAATTATAGCAGTGAAGAAACCCTATTATACAGAAATATTTGTGGTGTTTAAGATCCCCTTCCTTTTTTTGGCTTATGCTTTCAATGGAAGCTATGTTGTAAATTTATGTAGCATAAACATGAATCAATTAAAAACTTACTCTTAAGTCTTATTTTTCTATATTGAATTTTTAAATGTGGATGGAATAACCCCTTCCACCCTTGCTGTTTTGTTCCCTTCTCCCTTCCTTTCTTTCTTCCTAAGAAGCCATATATACCATGGTGACAAAATTCAATCCTGCATCAATGCTGGATTGGAGAAACAATCTTCAATGGAGAAACATCTGAAATGCCCAAATGCTGAAAAAATACTCATGGAAAAGAACTTGGACACGGTCCTCTGGAACACAGTTCAGGTCAGGTGAGAAACTCGATTCTGTAACCCTAGCCAAGGCAAGGACAAGTCTAGCCAGCAGTTAAGCAAACCTTTACGTAAGTGAGCACAAAAGCTTTCAGTGACAATTGTCAATCAGAATAAATTAAGTTTCCCCTCTCTCCCTACCCTGAGCTATTTGGAGCCGGACAGACAGTGGCTATTAAGTCAAGAACCAGGGGAGAAGTGGGATCTGCCATGAGATGGAGCCTATACAGGCTGGAACTCGGACTCCTCTTTATCTCTCTTCTAAAAATAATTTTAATACAATAAAAAATTTTAATTGACATAATAGTGGTACATATTTATGAGGTACAAGGTGATTTTCCAGTATGTAAATACAGTATATAGTGATCAAATCAGGAGGATTAGCATTTCATCCTCTCTAACATTTATTATTACTTTTTCTTGGGACCATTCAAAAATCCTCTTTTTGCTATTCTGAAATATAAAATAAATTATTGTTAATTATATTTGACCTTCTTGGCTACAGAATGCACCTTTCCAAGCCATAAAATCCTAGAACTTACTCTTCTGATCTGAAGGTAATTTTGAATTTGTTTACAAGCACCTCTCCATCCCCTCTTCCTCCTACACAGTCCAGCCTCTGGTAGTCACATTTTATTCTCTGCTACTCTGAGTACCCCCACCCCCACCCCCACCCCCTTATTTTGTATGCAGCCCTAAGCCAGGGTGGCAAACAAGATATTGGAGTAGGGGATCTGCTACCAGGGCTGGAAGATTCCCCACTAGGTAGAGTAAATCAAATCCTATCCTTCCAAACTGAGGAAGGTGATGATGGGTGGGATGTTCCTCATGTTAACTCATAAGGGCTGAGTCATTTTCACAGATCGTCACAGGTTTGGTATGTCATGCCTTAAATATTTGCTACTAGGAATTTACTAACTGGCCATAGACAAACCCCCTGCCAAGGTGATTCTTTGTCATGTACCTTTTGACCAAGCTGGAAACGCAGTGAAACTACCTCCTTAATTCATAGTCCCTCTAGTGCAGAGCTGCGCTCAAGGGAAACAAGTCTATGCAATGAGAAAATGGTAAGAGGAAAATTATTCTATATGTGGTTGCTACCAAAAATGAGTATCTCTTGTTTCTTCTTCCATTTATATTTGTGCTTCCAGGCCTAATAAACTTTCTAGGGATCAAAGCAAAACAAAACAAAACAAAAACAGAAATACAAACAACCCAAACTACCCACAAAATGCAGAGAAAAAGCTTGATTTTAGATAGAGCCATAAAACAAGCACTGCCAGTAAAAATGTTCCATGTGGTAACTACTTTCAATTTTTTTTTTTTTTGAGAGGTTTTTGCTATAGGGCACGTGCGCCAGCCAGACAGAAAGAGAGTGACAGAGAGACAGAAAGCGAGAAATCACCCCCCAGTAGGAATGGCCACACCACAATCCCTTCTCCTCCATTTTTCTTCTGATAGAGAACTGTTGGTGGTGTTGCTGCTCTCCCTGATCCAAAATCTAATCAAGCAGATAGCTAAGTGAGTGACTCTAATTCTCTTTTGAAGAGTCTGAAGAGGGAGCCAGGTATTTATTATCCTATTATTGTTGTTAGATATTATAATTATGTTTTAAAAATAATTGTTTTATTTTATTTATTATTATTTTTAGCTTGACTTCAGAGAGAGAGAGAGAGAGAAAGAGAGAGAGAGAAAGTTGTCAGATCTGGGATTTGAACCAAAGTAGGCCATGTAGGAGTCCAGCACCTTAACCACCATGCCACTTGCCAACCTCGGATTATTATGATTATATACTATGATTATATTTTTTATTTTGCATTTCTTCTTTTTTTAAGAGAGATTTTTATGATAGAGTTTATGTGCTCACCAGAGACACAGAGACAGAGAAAGAAAGTAAGAAATCATCCCCCAGGGGAGATGGCCACACCACAATCTGTTCTCCTTCATTATCCTCTTGGGATTTTGTGCACCATGCACATGCACCTGAAGCATTTCAAGTCAGTGGATCCAGGACTTGAACTGTAGTTGGCCATGTGGGAGTCCAGAGCCTTAACCACTATGCCACTTGCTGGCCCCTATTCATTTTACATTTCAAGCTGGCGTAGACTATTACAAATATTTCAATCACTATAGTTCTATTTGAACAATAAATAAGGGGTTGTCACACCTTAGCTTTGAAAGCTTTTTGGTATTTTATTGCATTTTAGACCTAGAAGACTTAAAACTCATGCTGGTGTGTGGGTGTGTGTGTACGCGCCCAAGATTCAGAGAGGAAAATGGAGGAGAAGGAATTGCAGCGTGGCCATCCTCCCTAAGGGGCGATTTCTCACTTTCTGTCTCTCTGGTGAGCACATACGCCTTACAGCAAAAAATGCCTCTCTCAAAAAAAGTACAGGTTGAATATTCCTTATCTGGAATGCTTAGGATCAGAAGTGTGCTGGATTGGGAACCAGCAGTTAGCGTAATGGCTATGTCGCTGGACTCCCACGTAGTCGACCGCGGTTCGTGTCCCGGACCCGGTGGCTTAAAACTCACGCCGGGCGCATGTGCGTGCGTGCCCAAGATCCCAAGAGGAGAATGGAGGAGAAGGGATTGCGGTGTGACCATCCCCCCTGGGGGGTGATTTCTCGCTTTCTGTCTCTATGTCTCTCTCTGTCTGTCTGGCGAGCGCACGCGCCCTACAGTGAAAAATCTCTCCAAAAAAAAAAAAAAGAAAAAGAAGTGTGCTGGATTTTAGATTTTTTTTTTTTTCAATTGAAACATTTGTATATATATAATGAGATATCTTGGGGATGTGACCAGAGTCTAAACATGAAATTCAATTATGTTTCATATATACCATATGCACACGGCCTTAAGGTAATTTTTTTTTTTTTAAATTGCCAATGGGTATGTGTACTCATGACAGAGAGAACCTCCCGGTGTGGCATGATCACGCAGCAATTCTTTTTTCTTCATTTCTCCAAGTCATGAGGATTTAGGACAGGCATGCACATATATCTGACATGTTTTTCAAGCCTGTAAGGCCAGGGCTCAAACCATGATTAATGATTATTTGGAATCTGGCTTTCTAAGTATAATCCTTAACCACTGTGCTATGGGGCTGGTTTGCCTTAAGGTAATTCTTTTTTTTTTTTTTTTTTTTAATTTTTTTTTAAGCTTACTTTATTGAGAATAGGAGAGAGAGAGAAAGAGAGATGTTCAGCAGTATGTCTTCAAGTCTCAATCCATCTCAGGCGTTCCTGTCAGCCTGGTGTGTTTCGGCTAGGCCTAGGATCTGAATCCTGGTCTTCCATGTGGCTCAAGCATTGTAGAGCAAGGAGACTCTGTCTGTATGACCACAGCTGAGCTGCCTGCTTTAATAAAGCGTGGTAAATAATTGTGTGCATGACCTCCTTTGTGAGCATGGCCTCCTCTGTGAGCGTGGCCTCCTCTGTGAATGTGGCTTCCTTTGTGAGCATGCTTACATGGGGAACTCTGAGCATGTGTGGAAAAGATAGACTGTTGCAACTGAAGGTGACTGCGATGGCCTTCTTTCTCTACAGGATGTGGAACAAACCATGTGTTGGGTACCTTTGTTTTGATTATGACTCAGCATATAAGGTTAGGTGAGGAATTTTCCACTTGTGACCTCAGGTTGGTGCTCAAAAAGTTTCAGATATTGAAGCAGTTCAGATTTTTGGGTTAGGGATGTCTACCTCTACAGCTCTATTAAAAGTTTCTCATGAACACTTTGACTTAGATAGGTATAATGAATTTTAGAGATGGTAAAGCAGGTTTAAAAAAAGGTAAGGGACCTCAGACCTCCCTACCTGGAGATATCAGGACAGCAGATGAGAACAAAGCGATCTCCTCCTCAGTCAGTTGCAAGGAACACAAATTCTTTGCAAAGTCAAATGCTTCATTCACTAGGTCATCAGAACCTGTAAAAGAAGAAAAATTAAATGAAAATACTTAAACTTGGATCTGGGTAAGAGTAAGGAAAGTCTCATAATCAAAAAGTTAATTAAGGATTTGCATATTAGACCTCTAAAAAGATATTTCTAAGTCCCTAACTACAAAAAATATATAATAGTAATTCATAGGATGAAGAAATTTGGCAGATCTTGGTCAGGCAATGAAAGATAATATTTCTAATGAGAAGAAAATAGACATGGAATATGTTTTGTGTAACATTGGGCCTGAAATACATAACCTTAATCTAATCCTATAAATTTTAAATTATTTCCAGTTAAGAAAAATAGATAAGTGATCTGGGGATCCTTTAGAATAGAAAGAACATTCATAGAAAACCTGACACATTATATATAAGGGCTGAGAACTGCCATTCGTAGTAGCACTCAAACCTAGCACTGTCCAGAGGCTTCAAACTGAGAGACAAGGAACTTCTTATAAGATGGATGAGGGGGACCAGGAGGTGGTATGGTGGTTAAAGCACTGAACGCCCACATACCCAACCACAATTCGAGTCCCGGACTGAGTGGTTTGCTTTCTCACTTTCCCTCTCTCTCGCTCTTTCTGGTGAATTAAAAAATGAATAAATAAAAATTAAATAACTAATTATTAAAAAAAACAGAGATGAGATATCTTTCAATTTGGTGGCTTCTCTGGAAATTTGATTGGGGAACAAGGGTTTATTATTACCTTCTAATAGATGGCTCAGAGATGAGTTGCTTAGTCATGGTGAATTTTGGTAAAATAATGTTGCGTTTCTAAACTGAGGCCTGACAAATGTTTATTTGATGAAGTTGGAAATATACTGAAGTTGCTTGCCAAGGTTTTTCCTCCTTTCTTGAAAATCTAGCCTGGGAGATGACATGGATGTGTATCAACTATACAGGAGAAACTGCCAGCCCTGGTGGATTTGCTGTTGGTTTCCCTATCAGCTAACAGTACAAGAGGTGAAAGAGCAGTGGCCTTCTTTGGTGTCCGTGGGCAGGCTATGGAACAAATAGCACTATCAATCGTTAAAACCTTTCCTGGCATGGACCCATCTTTGCTAATGTTCTTATCGTTGCCCTGTACTGATGACTGGATGTGATGAGACACGACACTTTCCAACAAAGACTGATTCTGCCATGGCTCTCCCCAAGAATGGTCTGGGAATCATTTTGGCCACGTTGACACCAACTGTATCTACCCTCCCAGCACTTCATCAATGGACAAGGAGAAAGTCACTGCTCTGGAGGAGAAAAAAAAATGCATGTGCTCCTCTTTTGATCAAGTGTTTAACAAATGACTATGAATTTACTTAAGAAACTTAAGAGTTCACCCCAATGGACCACCAGCAGTCAATATAATATACTTTGTGAAGCAGTAATGTAGAAGGTAAAAGAAAAGTTGATCCCACAAACAATATCCTATGATGCATCCCAGCATCAGTCTACACTTATTTCTAAATGAGGTCTCGATAGGTTGGCTCCTTTCTTTCATATAAGGAGCCACAATAGTAAGATCAGGAGAGTTAGATAAAACACTGGAGGTTCACCTGGTGCACGCATTGAAGGAGTAACTAGTTCACATCAAGGAATCAAGACATTTCATTCTCAGTGGTGAAACTGTTGGCAGCTGATACAATTGTGTTCCCATCAAAGGAAAACTTACCTAAGGCTTTGAACATTTGCATTCCTCCGTATTTTCCTTCAAACAGAACAGTGTTGTTTAATGGGTTGAAGGCACGGCACATTCTCACTAAAACCACTTCCAAGCAACCTTTTAGTAAAAAATAAATAAAAATTTTAAATATTAAAAACATATATATATATATCCAATAATAAATAGGTTATTACAGCATACAGGCCAAGAGACCTTCAAAAATTTTAACACACAGAGAGATATACCAATACACAGATACACTTATGCAAAACCCCCCTTAAGATTCCTTTCTCCAAGATGACTACATTCAAAATAAAGTTCTCTGATACTTACAGAAGAAATTAACTTTTGAGGGGGTGGGGAGACAAATATACATTACTCTCTATTTTTTGACTAATATTAAAGTTAGCTTTAATTCTGGAATTCACAACTCATGATAAATGGGCCACAAAGCGCGTTGTGACAGATGATTCTGGTCAGACATATTTGGTCTGTTAATCACCGTTGTTTTGCTACAAGGAACACTGGTTCTTTCACTTGGCACATGGGATTTCTAAAATACTCCATGCCGTGTATCTCATGGGGGCATTGTTAGCACCTCATGCTCTTTGAACGAGTGTTTCTTGGCTAACTAAGTATCTGCAAAATGCTGAGTAACATCTCATTCCAGACAGTTATAATCAATATTCACAGGTCAGTGCTCTGAAAAGTCCTGATCAGAGGAAACTTGTTTCACCTTGATTCATTACCATTTTTCTGAGTTCACTGTCAGCCTAATGAAGGCAGAAACCTTGTCTTCAGGGATAGGCAATTATGACGATTGAACTCGCTCTTGCATCTCCAGAACCTAGAAGAGTCTCTGGAACTTAGTAGGTGTTTAATAAATATTTATCGAATGAGTTTATTTACAACCATTGTTCTTCTCTCTGAACATTTGACATCTGGAGGAGCTCCTGTGGCATAGTTTCACCACCATTTTAGAGAAGTAGGTCTCTGTCCCATTGTGGATAGGAAAGTGACAGCCAGACTCAGAAGCCGTAAATTTTTGTAAGAGTATCATGCTGATGATTTGACTACTCTTTGGTCCCTTTCTCATGCCACCACTTTATATTTATGTGTGTATTTTACTTCCTTTGCTCTGCTGATTCCTCTTTGCTTATAGGTACATCACCTAACAGAGGGGCTTATATGTAGGAGGGGATTTGCGAATATTAATTGAAGCAATATCCACACTGTGGAAGGTGATTTCCTTGACCCTTCATATTCATTATCATATTTGGTCCTTGCAAAAACCATTTCCGTTGACTTTTGTTGGCCCTATTTTATGGATGCATTATAGGAGGCTTGAAAGAGGTTAAATATCCTGCCTCTTATACTAGAGCCAATATTTTTATAGTAGACAGAAATGCTAAAGTTTATGTGATTCCCAAATATCAGTCTATAAATTGGTTATGTCTAAGTGTAGTTAAGAATACAGCAAACCAAATTCCCCTCCAGGAGATTCTGATTCCATGGGCCTATGATGGTATCCATGACTCTGAACTGTTAGTAAGCTCCTTTGACGCTATTGATGAAATTTTGAATTTGGGATTTGTTGTTTCTAATCCCTCTGCCAATTTTAAAAATGAAGAAACTGCCATCTAGAGAAGTTAGCTCAAGGTCACATAATAAGTGTGGTAGATTCTAATTTTCAAAGAAGGTCACAAAAATATTTTCCACTCTACATGTTTTCCTAGTACATTACCATTTTCCCATGAAGGAGCAAGATCCAGGTATCCTACCCTTTAACTCAAGGGGTCTTTGTGACTGCCTTGTCTGATAGAGATGGTAGATGCAGCATTGCATGACTTCTGAGGTGAAGTCAGAAAGATATATGCACTTCTGCCTTGTTCTCCTGGAATGCTAGCTTTTGGAGCCTAGACACTATGCTGTGAGGAAGTCTTTTGATTCACCTGGAGAAAAACTGAGGCCCTCCCCCCAAGCCCAGAGCCTTGGCTGAATTCCAACTATCAACCAGCACAACTTGCCAGTCATGTAAGCGAGCCATTTGAAAATGGATCCTCCTGCCCTGAGACAAGTTGCCTCAGTATATACCACGTGGAACAGAGAT
>NW_006159952.1:816957-819767 GCF_000334495.1 Tupaia belangeri chinensis
TGCTGAACCCTGCCCTAATTCTAGCTTTAAGAGCAAAAGAAGTGACTTTGGGGACTGGCAGGTGGTGTGGTATTTAAGGTGCTGGATTACCACATGGTCAACTGTGGTTTGAGTCCCAGACCTGGCAGCTTGCTTTTCACACTTTCCCTCTCTCTCTGGTCAAATTAAAAATTAATAATAATAAAAAACAAACTGATCTTTATTGTTTTAACTAAGTTCTATGGTTGTTCAGGCAACCGATAGATCAAGTTAGTGCTTGAGTTTTCATCTACTTGCATCATTTGTAAAAGAAGAGAAACATCTTAGAATAGTAAGTACACTTGGCCAAAGTTTAAATGCAAACTTTGCCATGTATTATCTTAGTGATGTTGAATACAGCCCTTCACTTCTCTGAATCTTTGCCTCTTCTGCTCTGAGATGGAAATAATAATATTAATCTCATAAGACTTAATGAGATGCCTAGGTAACATATATGTATATGTTATTTTGTGTGTGCATGCACATATAGATACATAGATAATAGATATATGGGGTCCTCAGAGAGTTCATTGGAAGTGCATATTATTTTTAAGAAAGGCATGGATTTAAAAAATTATTTTTGCACCACCAAGTTGTATGTTAATTCCATTTTCCATGAACTTTTTGAAGCACCTTTATGTGCTATTATTATTATGATGGTTTAGGACCATGGGGATGAACATCAACACCATGATGTTCTTATTTTCTCTGTCTAAAGTGGGGGAACAAGAAAGGCAGTTTTCTCTTTTTTTCCTTGCCCTGTTTTATAATAGCATCTGCAATGTCAATCGTATGCAGAATTTCCTGAGCTGCTTCCTAAGCGATTGTGTGTTTGTCAGAGAGTCTGTGAGAGAAGGGGAGGGAAAGATTAGAGCACCGTGGAGTTTCTCCTGGTGCATACTGGCTGCAGGCTATCCTCATTAAAATGATTGGAAATGACCACAGAGGCAGAGCTCAGCTAGCCTGCATTTTTTCCCCTGCAGAAGGCAAGGAGTACGTTTGAATTGCCAGCTCAGCAATTCAGCCACCTTGACACGCTAATTACTTGCACTGCCTGTCAAGCTGGGTATCTCAACCTTCGCAATTAATAGCTCCACTTTCAATAAGCAAAATTGTATTTGACTTCAAAGGGGAACTGAATGAGTATCAGGGCATTTTTATTACTGAGAGTTTCCTTTGGGGATTGGCTGACAATGTGGGTGGTAAAAAACGAGCTACATATTGGAAGGAGGATTTTCTAGAACCAACAAAAGAGCTAAGGGTCGACCACATTCTGGCCTAAAATAGGCCCCCCATGAATCTTCTCCTTGCTCACCTGACTTCAGAAGTAGAATCTGATCATTTTGACAGAGCTCCATGAAGCCTGTTATCCGCTTTGCGAACTCTACCACATATTGGATGGCGTGAGTGATCTGGATGGCACACTGCTGCCACAGCGCTTCCCTGGACTTCAAGAGAGAAAGCAGGGGATATGAATGGAGCCCAGAACTCCTTGGACAGTCAATCAAATACTCAGGGTTGCTTTACTCGCACTTACCTGTCACTGGGGGCCCAATGTGGGAATTTACGTGACTCCTTTAAAAGGGGAGTGCCATATTTTTTTCTCCCTTATTTGTTTTCCTAAAATAATGTTTTGACCTGTTTGAATCCCAGTGTGCTACAATAATCAAAGTACCAAGGTTGAAATCATAGGAACTTTGCTTCTAGAAACATAGAATGTGGAAATAGTTTTCTTTTTTCCCCACTGTTTTTTTCCTCCTTTGTATAGCCCATTAGGTAAAAACAAAGCCTGTGTTTAAGAAATAGTGATTTCCTTGTCAGGCTTCCATAATGTGGTTTTCATGGGTACCTGATGGCCATTAAACTTGTAATGGTTTATGTTGTGTGCTTTTTCCAGAACTTATTGAGATCATTTCTTTGGTATAAAAAGAATTCCAAGGGAAAAGGCATCGAAAGAAATAAAATCACCCTCATAAGTAATATAAATTCTCCCAGGTATATGTTAGTATTTGTGTTATTTTCTCACAAATCAGAAATATAAATCCATGTGTTAATTGTGCTTTTTATTGACTAGTAATATCTATGCTTATTTATATAAAAGTAGCATGATCTAATTTTTCTGGTAGAGAAGGATCAGTATGTTGGAATTAGACATTTAGACATGCACATATTTATATATTTTGTTGAAATTCTATTTACTAGTAAATCTTGTAATTGAGGATTTCAGAGTAAAGTACACTACCCAATAGCAACAAGCATCCTCCCTTAAAAATGTCTCCACTGGAGACAAAGAAATAATGATAATAATAGTAATAAAAATGTGGGGTAAAGGGTCAGCAGGTGGCATGGTGGTTAAGGCATTAGACTCCCATATGGCCAACCACGATTTGAGACTTGGACCTAGTGGCTTGCTTTCTTCTTTCCCTTTCTCTCTAGTCAAATTAGAAACAACAATAATAATGTATAAAATTAAATAATTCTCTACAAAAATATGAGATAAATTATTCTTTTTTTCTTGGTTCCTTTTTTAACGTGAAGGGCGAGAAGAAAATTTAGGATGCCTTATTCCATATCTTTGTTGTGTAACTTTGTGACCACTCTCACAGCTGTGATTACTGATCTGCTTCTGCTCCTTGCCTGACTTCAAGAAGTTACCACGAGGGGAACCAGCAGTTAGTGTAATGGCTATGTCGCTGGACTCCCACGTAGTTGACCGCGGTTCGTGTCCCGGACCCAGTGGCTTAAAACACGCTGGGCGCATGTGCGTGCGTGCCCAAGATCCCGAGAGGAGC
>NW_006159952.1:819788-860511 GCF_000334495.1 Tupaia belangeri chinensis
GCGCGCTAAAGAGAAAAACTCCCCAAAAAAAAAAAAAAAAAAAAAAAAAAAAAAGAAGTTACCACGAGAAGTCTTAAAATCACTGGATGGAGGGACCTTTTGGTCATTTAAATAGGGTAGTGATTTCAAATGAAGGCAGTTTTGCCTCCCAGGGAATATGTGGCAGTATCTGGAGACATTTTCTATTGTCAACACTGTGTGTGAGGGTGGTACTACTGGTATTGACTGGGTAGAGACCAGGGCCATTGCTAAACTTCCTATAGTGCACAATTCTACAGCGTGAGCCCCCTGTAATAAAGAATTGTTCAGCCTAAAATGTCAATAGTGCCCTGGCTGAGGAAGCCAGATGTAGGGTCATCACAGAGGAATGTTGTGGCTGTTTCTGGGAGTACCTTGCTTTGATAGGCTTTAATCTCTTCGTAGGTGTGGGTCTGCCACGCCAGCTGGTGCAGCTCTTCCATGGTGTACTGACACGTCTCCAAATGGGACTTAATGATGTTCTGTGCAATTCGATCTGCGAGAAAAAATATCAATCTGAGGCTTTGTGAATAAAATCACTCTGCTCGAAGAAACTTGTTTTTAATGTTTACTGTAGGAATGCCTTCCGGAGATTCTTTGATTAGGTTGTGTTTAACACTACTGTCTGTCTTATAACCTCCTGCTAACCTCTTTATTGCTTTTTAAAACTTTTCCGTCTTTTAATCAAAATTTGTTGCTTTCTCCCTCTTTTGGATCATAACCTTGGATCATATGAGTTGAATGGAATTCAAATAATGATTTATTTTAAAATACATAAGAAATTATCATATATTTTTTTCTTTTTTGCTTAAATGTCCACTAGCAGTCTTAACATTTATACTCCAAATACTTAAAAATGTTTTGAAAGTCATGAGGGCCCAATTGTTTATTTCAGAAAGAGCCAATTAATATTTACTATTATGTGAAAAAGGGAGAATTGGCAGTAAGCTGAAAAAAGATGAAGATTATCTACAAAGAAAAGATGGAAGATAGGAATAGAAGCAAGATTTCTCTGATGGCATTATTTTTGTAGATTTGCCTTTGGAACTGTATACGTATCTTATATAATTAGTAATGGGTGAGAAGTTTACCTGAAATAACATTGGCCTATGAGAGATAATTATTAAGCTGGATCATGGGTGCCATTGTATTCTCTTTTCTAATTTATATATGATGGAATTTTCCTTTAAAAATGTTTAAAAGAGAAAGTGATTATATTCATAAAAATGTAGTAACAAACACAATTAATCTTTCTGGGCAGTTTATCCCAAATGAGTTGTGCTTTGTATAACATCTTAAATACCAACTGTTCTGGCACTGGAGGTATGAAAGTTGAGCGATAGAAGCAGACATAAGAGCTCTCTTTAAAAACTTGTTATGAGTCCCCTGAAGTTGGATAGAACTAGTAGGTGGTCCCTTGTAATCCCATCTGCTATTTGAACACATGAACAAGGTGACAGCTTGAGAAACCAAAATACACAGGAATTCCGTATGTGGGGTGTGAAAGGAATGAAGATGACCAAATTTTGTGCCCGATAATTGCTCTTGGCTCATACAGAAATGGAATTTTTCTTATGTTTCAGATTGTGTCATTTCTAAGTGGCCATATTTCATTTATGCAGAATGGCCTGGAAAGCAGCATTTGGGTATTTTCTTTTTACCTCACTAAGAATTCGATATATATGGTGTGAAGTTAATTGACTGTCAAAGAAGTACAGGATACAAATTCTAAGCTTAAGCTTCTAATGGACTTTTCAAATAAAAACATCCTGTAATGTACCTGGAACTTTATAAGCAACAAATAAATGATAGTCTCAAATGTCATTGTTAAGACAGTCTATATGATTTGTTATCAGAGAAGCACTGTGTGATTAACTCCAGTGGAGATGACACAGATATTTAATTTTTTCAATCATTCTACAAAGGAAGATTTTTCAATATTTCTTAGGTTTTTTCCAATCAGAACTATAACGTGATAGAGGTGGAAGATGCTACAAAATGTTAACTTATGAAGATAACTGTCTACTAGATTCAGCATTAAGCATGTCTAGACTTACATTGTTTATCATATCACAAAATCCTCACTTTAAAAAATCCTATAATTAACATTTTATTTAATACTTCCTTGTATTTTTTTTTGGGGGGGGGAGAGATTTTTGCTATAGGGCGCGTGCGCTCGCCAGAAAGACAGGGACAGAGAGATAGAAAGCAAGAAATCATCCCCCATGGGGGATGGTCACGCCGTAATCTGTTCTCCTCCATTCTCCTCTCGGGATCTTGGGCACACACGCACACCTGCCTGGTGTGAGTTTAAGCCACCCGGTCCAGGACTCAAACCGCAGTTGGCTACATGGGAGTTCAGAGACATAGCCATTACGCTAACTGCTGGTCCCAACTTCCTGGTGTGTTATAGAAAAGGTCAAGAATTACTCCACGCATCTTATTAAAACAGATTGGCATGACATAGCTCCTCACTTTTCAACTTCACTTGGGGAGTGTATAAGAATAAAAAATCATTTCTTTTCTCTGGGAGGTGTATAATGAACACATGAAACTTTGATAGCTTTATAGTTTTTAAACCATTGTCATTTTGGTATAGCTTGTTTGCATCATCCAAAATAGGCTTTTTTTTTTTTTTGTAATTTACAGGTTTTAGTTTATGAGCAAAAGGACAATTACTGCTCAAAATTGATTACGGAAAACTACTTCTTTATGCTATGTCCTGGGAACTGCTGGCCAATGTTTAAGAATTTTCTGGCTTTTTCTCATAAAATCTTAGGATTCTACGAGGTATGGGATCAGCCAGGCATAACAACTATGTGGGCAGGTTAAGCAAAATTGGAAGTTAAATCCACATGTATATTTCAGGGCTCGACTCAGCTCTCTGTTCCTGGTGGAGGCCTCTCTGCCTTCCTGTGTCTTCACGTGGAAGGACTGGCTGCCTTTTCCTTTTGACTCTGCCTCCAGTTGTGCTGTTATTCCAGTGGGGCCCATACTGTCATTATTTGTGTGAATCTGTCAGCTTCATGCCCTTCAAGGTTCTGAACTATTCAAGAACTGAATGAGAGTTTCCAGCACAGTGCCATCTTTTCCATGTACCATGTCACAAGTGCAGCGCCTTCCATACAACAAATGTTTTTAGAGAAACTGCTATGAACCATGTCAAGGTAAAGATCGGAAACAAACAAACAAAAAAGCCGATTGCCTTTGTTTTTTAAGGTTCTCACAATCATATCAGAAGTTTGTCACATAGAAAAGAGACAGACGTAGCTCAGATAGAAGAAAGGATCTAATGGAGACACAGATAGGAAACTAGCCCTTGGCTAGGGAATTTCAGACATTATCACATTGCTTTACAACCAATCTGCTGAGGAAAAAAGTGAGATACAGAAAGAGTGAATGACTCTAGACCATTTTTTTTACAGAGTTGTTGGGTGTGCCTTTTCTGACAAGAAGTCTGGTGTGTTTGTGACATGGTACATGGAAAAGATGGGGAGGGATGAGACCAGGGTAGAAACTGTACCTAGGGCTGAGACAGCTGAGGAAGCAGGCCAAGGAACTGTATCTTGCAGGATTCTTGGATTTTATCTTATCTGGAAGGCAACTGGGAGCCTGTGAAATCTATAAAGCTGGTCAGTTTTTTGTTTTAGAAAGGTGATGTTGGCCATGGCAAGGAGCAGATGGCATTGCTGAGTACGTGCGATCGATCAAACTGTTGTGAAAATTCATGCAAGACATGAGGCGTGTCTGGATTAGGTGATAATGACAGAGATGGGGTAGAAGGGCTGGAATCCAGATAATTCTGAAGGAGAACTCACAGGTCCAGCAGATGCGACAATGACAGGGACAGGATATAGGAATAGTAGGTGTCTGACTAATGTTGAGTTAGTAAAGATAATGATGAAAATACTGATACCCATCACCCAATCATCTGTCCACACATCCATCCAAACAGCCATCCCTTATTTCACAAAGATTTGAGACAGCTAAGACTGAATTTTTGTCTGACATGCCTAAAGTCTAAGCACCCAGATTGGCTTTGAAGTCAAACATTAAGCATGGACAATGATTTCTCAAGGTCTTGTGGAGAGAAATAAAAGTCAACTCTTTCCGACATTGGCGTGTAAATGGCAAGAAAGGCACAGTAGCTGCAGTTGCAGACACATTCCTCTTCTGTTTCCCCCTTTGTTCTGCAGAGCAAAGGTGAGCCACGTGCAAAAGTGACTTGGCCCTCTACGGCGCAGGTCGGTAAAGCACACGGTAAAGCTAGACTTGGTCTCATGGGGACAGGGCTGGAGGGCTCATTCTGTTGATTAGAAAGATCTTGAACATCAGAGGAGATGGTTTGCTTGGACTGAGAGTCTGCAGTTGTGAAAAGGGGAGAAGGATTTAAAAAGAAGGGACAAAGGAAGAAACAATGAATACAGTATGCAAAGTTCCTGCTGGGAGCCAAAGGAACTTTCAAGAGTCCTTGCCTGGCAAAGTAGAAAAGGTAACAGTAAACGTAGTCCTCTCCGGGGACCAACCACATGAGAAAGTCCAGACAAAAGAGACTGAGGCAAAAGAGCAGAGGATATGGAATCTTTCTGGGCAATCGCAAACCCTTCATCCGTTACCCTGACTTGGATAGCAGCTGTTTTTCCCAGCCCAGTTTTTGTCAGATTCCTTAATTAGCTTGGGCTGTGGACAGTACATGCCAAAGAAATCAGTTTATGATGCTAGGATAAGGGGTCCAACAGGAAAATGGCCCAGATGATGAACCGATGGGAAATTGTACCACCTTCCGAGGTGACACCCACTCTGTACTCTGCCCTTCCTGAGACCAGGGATGAGGCTGGATATTTCTTAAGTGGCTGTGAAAAGGAACTTGAAGCTACAACTACTCCGTACTCAAGATTTTTCATATATGATCAGAGAGACAAGAGGTTTGTTCAATTCACAGAGTGTGTGGGCTGCCTTGATAGTTAATTAAAAGATGTTGAGGAATGAGAAAAACAATTTTATGTGCTCGGTCATTTCTTTTCCATCACAATGAAGTAAAACGTCCATGTTGCCAAGGACAACTGGGTGTGCAATTGCAGGTTAACATTATACCCATGTTCCTCACGCTCTATCTGATCATTTTGTGATAAATAGGCTGATGCCATTTTTTTCTGTCTTTCTCCTTTTCCCTTTGTATATAAAAGATCTTCACAAAGCCCATAGAAGATGTGTCTTATGAACAAATTTTGCATGGATTTTGAAAATTGTTTGCACCATGTAAACTCATGCTCTTAATTCCAGACTTTTTGAAACCCCTTTGTGTAACCATACATATAAACATAAATAACTGTTTTCTCCATTAACATTACCGTTCTGTTTTACACATTGGCCCTGGTACTGTTCTTAGAGGAAGTCTTATTGGAACCCAAGATTTATATATGATTAGCAGAACTTGTAAGTTCATATATTATGTAACTTTATGAGATTGAAATGACAATGTGTAATTCTTTCAAATGAAAAAATAATCCTGAAAAGCTTTAACATAATTGATACAGGCAAATATACTTCTCTATCATTTTTGATAAAAAAATGTAAAATGATATTGTTAAAATTGTCACACTTCCCTAGAAGTCTTAAGGGTAAGCTTAACTCCACTTATGTGGGCAATAAGAAGAGAGAAATTAAATTTTTGAAGGGAAAACTGGAATAAAATTGATGGTAATTCTCAACGGTGTGTGCAGTAATTATAGGACCCTGAGGCTGGAACTAACCTCCTTCCTCCATTTCCAAATGGACTGTATCTAAATAATTCTAGAAGTTAGTTGCTCTTCTGTCTCACTCTCTCTTTCTCTAAGACTGTAAGGGACTTCCACATTTCCTACCTCATCCTCAATACTTTTTTATTGAGATATATTAAATAAATCAAAGAATAAGAAAGGAAATCCCACTTTAATGCATTTACAGCATGATCATAAAGCATAATGATAAAGTTTATGCAGGCAAATGATTTTTTTCCCTCATTTTTTGGTCATAGAGTGTGTGTGCTTGCTAAAGAGAGACAGAGATATGGAAAGTGAGAAATCACTCCCCCAGAGGGGATGATCATGTTTTATTCTCTTCTCCTCTATTCTCCTCTTAGGATTTTAGGCATGCATGTACATATACCAGGCATGATTGCCAAGCTGGCTGGTCTGGGACTTGAACCATGGTCATCCATGTGGGAGTTCTGTTTCTTAACCACTGCATCATCTGTTTGCCCCAATAAATGAAGTTTTAAAAACCAATCGCATCAAGCAATGCAAAAAGAGGTAAGAATAGGTAGGCTTGGTGGCACAGTGATAATGCACTGCTCAAGTAATGCTAGATCCATATGACAGACCATGGGTTCAGTTCCTTGATCAACCTGTACACACCCAGTGGGCTGCCCATGGTCCTGGCTGGTTGGAAAGGCTGTGGAGTTGGGGGAGATTTTTGCAAGAGTTCCTGTTGAGGGTGCTTGCACCCTCTCTCTGTCTCTTACTCTTATTAAAGAATAAACTTATAGAAAGTTATAAGAATATTTTGGAGTAAAGTTTAAAGAAATATGTGAAGAAAATTGTACATATCAATCCACATAATAAAGCAGGTTTGGAAATGAGTCATTCATGTTACCTACTTCTCTGTAGAAAACATTCTATCTGCTTACTTTGGCGAGGAAAAAGTAAACCGACAAGCAAGGTGACAAGTTCTTGTTTATAACTGTGCTGTTATAAAATGAGGACCAGCTTGCAGCTACTAAAATAGCAAATGACCTTCAGCAGCTTTGATTTCAACCACTCAGCGGGTTTTTCCCACCAAAGTGGCTTATTTTAGCTCTCACTAGATATTTCAGCAAATGGTGCTCTCCAAAGGCTACAGTGTCTCAGACATGGATCGCACGGTTTCATTAGAATCCCACATCCTGGGAGTGGGGGAGGCTGAGTGTATCTTTAAAAACGGCTGCTTTCAGTGCTATTACCCAGATACCCACGGCCCAACTGTACCACGGCGAGTAAGCTGAGGCTCAAAGCTATATAGCAGGCCAGAGGATGCTGCATCTCAACTTCCTAATTCTTCCCCCGAACTTTTTTTTTTTTTCTTATGAGAAAGAATGGCTGCTTCCTGGCGAACTATAACCCCTATTCATTTTCTTCCACAAGGGATTTTTTTTTAACTTGGAAATATTATTCCTAAAATACAGTATCTCAGCCTCAATCAAAATGATTAATGAATTTTTAATTTGTCACTTGCCTTAAGGATCTAGAGAACCGCTGAAGTCTCTGTTTAGCTTCTACTACTGGTGTGAAAGTAGAATTCTTGGGGGATTCACTTTGAATTAATGCCAAGATATCTCTCCGGACTTGCTCAAGGCATGTTTTAAGTGCCTGCATTAGGTTTTCATAATATCAAGATTCCTCAGGATCTGAGCTCTGAGGCAGTAACTATAATACATTAAAACCATCAGTTGAAAGGTGAAACATTGAATCAAATGCACACTCTGTCTTTCTGACAATAGGCCACCAATTTTCAATGGTTTCTGTCATTAAGAAGGACAAGACTTATAGTCCATTATAGGTGACAAGGTCAGAGAAGACATTGTCATTTAAAGACCTTTCTGATTTCTCTAATCTCTATTTAGAAATCATTACTTTTGGCATAAACAGTATGACATGGACAGAATGAAAACATCAGTGACATTTAAACTTAAAACCACAATCTATTAGCCTCAAAAGAAAATAGATTTAGCACTATATTCTTCATATTCTTTTCAGTAAAAATTAGGGGTGTCAAGGACCTGTAAATTATTTGTTGTCTCAGTTCACGATCCCACAGCTCATTCTTCTCTCCCTAATGACTCAGGAGAGCTCCAGTCTCTTTTTCAGCCAAATTCTATGGTCAACTTTGACATTAGAAAATGGTGCAGGGCCACGAGGTGGTGTAGTGGTTAAGGTGCTGGACTCCCTCATGGCTGACTGTGATTAAAGTCCTGAACCTGGTGGCTTGAAAATCATGCTGAGTGTGTGTACATGTGCGCCCTAAATCCCAAGAGAAAAATGGAGAGGAAGGGATTGCAACGTGGCCATCCTTCCTGGGGAATGATTTTTCACTTTCTCTCTCTTACTGTCTGTCTTTCTGGCAACTGCATGCATCCTTTGGCAAGAAGAAAAAAAAAAAAAAAAAGAAAAAGAAAAAAAAGAGAGAAAATAGTACAATTGATTTTTGTTTTATATAAATCCGAACCTGTCCAGGTCTCTCTGAAAACGATATATTAACAAGATATAAGATCATCTTACTAAAAAAAAAATGATGAGGCTATAAGAATATGACAAAATACAATTCAGTAAAGTAAAATAGAGAAAATTGAAAATCAGATTACTGAAAATAGAAGTATCTAAGCACAGAGTGATATTGAGCAGAATGGTTAGTATCTTCTCAAATTCTAGGAAGCTTCAGTAAGCTAGCATTTTAATAGAAGACAAGAAACAAGGGAATGAACAAGAAGAAAAACTAAAAGAGCTTATGTAGCAGTTGTGTTTACGCAGAGTATATCCAAAGGAGAAAATAAAATTACGAACAGCAAAAACAAATGAACTAAGAGAGTGCCTTCTTACAATTATTTAGTAATAGAAAGCCATTTTAGATCACAAGTGTTTTGTTTTATTGCAATAATGCATGTCTAATTTTTGGGAAATTACAATTTCCTTTTGTAAAACTAGTTGACAACATTGAGAAAGAATTTATTATAAAAAACATTATATTTCAAAGTTAGCATTCATAGTAAAAGACCTCCTTCCCGGAAGAATCAGACAAAATGAACTTACTTAAACATCTGGGAATTGATGGTTTCTAAGGGACTGGTATGGTAAGATGGAGGAAGCACAGCTCCTTTTAGACCTTTAGTCTGTGCCTTTGGGGAGGTCGGTGAACCTCTTTAAGTCTTAGTTTCGTCAGGTTTGAGTCTCCATCTGTAGAAGGACTGGGCAGTAGTAATGTGTTGGAAGTATTGTGTGAAGCGTGGAAACTTGAGTCTGAGAGGCTACATGGGGATTTTGCTTTGTTTCGACTCCGGACAGAGAAGTCTCAGAGAGTTACCGAGGGTGAGAATACAGCTGAGTCTCCAGTGCACTTGAGGAGGCTTAGATAGGAAAAATAAAAACAATACGATCCAGATCCCATTAAAGTCTTTCCTTACTTGCCTTTAAAAGCCGCACCTCCACACACTCACTACCCAAAGGACAATTAGTGGGTCACGGGCACTGAAACCTAACTATCAAAATGTCTCAGGGCCATCATTAGGATTGATTTTTACTATTTGAATTTTATTGACTTACGGATTGATAATTTAAACAGAAGCAACCCCTCCCCCACTTCACCAGCATTTTGGAAGTTTAGTCAATGTGTCTTTGACATTTAGGCACTAATTTAGAGGTAATCTTTGGAGACTGTTTTTATGTTTTTCAAACAGGTGCTGAGCTTACATTTTAAAAAGTACCTTTATTATTTTAGTAAATGCATTTAATTGATACATGTTTCAAAATAGGTGCTTTCTAAGTCGTCCTATGTCACACTGTGCTAGAATAGACCTATCTGTAAATGAAGTAGTCGTTTCTCAACAGATCTTATCAATACGGCTCAGATTCATTCTCTTTGGTATTGAGAGTATGTTGTCAATGGAAAGCTTACTTCCAAAAATAAAATAAAACAAAACGTCTTTCCAGCTGGGAGTATTTCCAACAGGTTCCCCCACATTTGCAAACATCATAGAAAGAAATCCTGTACTGGTTCGCAGAGAGAACCTATTAAGTTGGTTACCATTCTACAGTACCAAAGTATACTGCCCTTCTTCAATCTGACCATCAACTGGCATTTCTGTGTTCCATGGCCCATGTGGTATTTTAATCCCAACCAGCTGTTCCTAAAACGGCTATTTGAAATTGTGGCTGAACTAATGCCTATCTACTCTCACCAGTGAAAAACAATTCAGAGCCCTGAGATCCAATGCCAAAGCTTGCCATGTCTTAAACGTATGGCTTGCTTTCACTGTGTTTCAAGTCCCGGACTCAGTGCCTTAAAACTCACACTGGGCGCATGTACAAGTGTGCCCAATATCCCCAGAGGAGAATGGAGGAGAAGGATTTGTGACACAGACATCCCCCTGGGGATCAATTTATCCCTTTCTGGCTCTCTGTCTGTCTCTGTGTCTCTGGTGAGTACACACGCCCCATAGCAAAAAATCTCTTTAAAAAAAAGTGTTCAAATACTATTCAGTGTCGAGACTGTCCGTAGGGGCTGTTTCAGAGGTTACCTTGTCAGTGCAACCATTTCCTCTTCCTACACATCACAGCTAGAACCTCCTGAAATCGCCTTCCCTTTCCTTATTGCAGAATATTTTTATATCTACTAAGGCTTTTGAAATTGAGTGTGTGAAATGGAATTGGCTTTCTAACAGCTTCTCAGTAACATTTTTTTTGTTGTTGTTGGTAGATTTTAGAATCTTCTTATGAAGTTATGAATTTTAAGTCAAAAAGTAATCCTACACTAGTATCTCTGGGGGAAGTCCACTGAGGAAGATTAATTTTTCGCAGTTTCAACTCAAAATAGAAAAGTGCTTTAGAAGATTTATCTAATCTAGTGAAATGTTAGCACATTAGAAAAGCTGTATGAACAGAAGTACAAGCATGTAGTGACTAAAATGCATATAAGTACCATAAATAGCTAAGTATGTTTGTAAATACGAACTGAGCATGTGTATGTGTGTTGCTTGTGATAGAAATCAGCTTTGTATTTGTTTAGAACTTTACTGGTCATGAAGGGCTTTGTATATATTATGCCATCTACTCCAGTTGTGGGAAGTCACTACATGCATTACTAGGTGTGTGTGTGTGTGTGTGTGTGTGAGAGAGAGAGAGAGAGAAAGTGAGAAAGCAAGCCGCCAGGTCTGGGGCTTGAACCGTGGTTGGCTATGTGGGAGATCAGTGCCCTTAGCCACCATGACACTTGCCAGCCCCTACTAAGTGATTTTAAACCACCTTGGGCAGTTATTTAAAGATACTCAGAACGATATGGATTGCAAAGACCTGGGGAAAACCCACACACAGTCTATGTACTCTCTAGAATAATTCATGGCTGTGATCTGGTTAATGCAATAATTCTAACTATGGTAGATATGTGGCAAATTGGTCCCACACTCAGGGAATTTGTTCTGGAAATTTAGAAGGCAGGGGTTTGGAAATAAGCAACTTCCAGAGATAGTCTGAGAGTGGCAAAAAACAAGGTACGTTAAACTCTCAGAGGAGTTGAATATGGAAGTCTCTTTAGTAATCAAAAGCATGTCTTCGTTTCATGAACATATACCTATTTTTCCCTCAGCAGGGGCTCTGAGGTGATGTGGTTGGAGTGGACCAGGAAAGGTAAGCGCATTTGCTCTAAAGTTGTATCTGTATAACAGTTCACTCTTTAATTCGCCTGAACATAAGCTTGAAGTGGCTTAGGGTGGCTACCACCTTCCCCTTAAATTGCTCTTGGTTGTCCTTAGCACTCATTGTAATATGATTTTTTTTCCAGGAGAATGGATAGAGAGAAGAGGTTGGTACTCAGTTCTGATTTGGTAGTGGTTATGGGCTGTGTAACTGGCAGAGCCATTCTACCCAGGGAAGGCCCCAGTGGCATCGCTCCTCCTGAGCTCCCTCAGGTAAGTTCCTCTGCCTCATTCAGTTGCCTACAAGTCCCCTCCTGTTCCCTGGCCTATCCTAGTGAACTAGCTGTAGCAGGGGGAATTTTCGTGCATTTGATCAAAGCTCTCGAAGAGGAGTTCATTATTGGTTCGTCTGAAAAGTGTTTTTTTTAATGTGAAAATGCATCATGATTTTTCCAAGGAATCAAAGGCATTCGG
Source organism: Tupaia belangeri chinensis (assembly GCF_000334495.1). Taxonomy (NCBI): domain Eukaryota; kingdom Metazoa; phylum Chordata; class Mammalia; order Scandentia; family Tupaiidae; genus Tupaia; species Tupaia belangeri. The sequence goes on from NW_006159952.1 coordinate 831,700, forward strand.
TCCATCTGCCTTATTTTTCAGATGGTGAGACCGAGTCACAGACAACTGAACATGTTGTTAGGACTCTCAGTTTCCCCATATTTTCTCCAAACTGTCTGCACAGGGCATGTGGTTGAGGCAAGGGTGAGAGGGATTAGATGAGTAAGATTACAAGGTATTTCTCTCAAGGCAAAAAAGGAAAAACTAAAGGCGCTGAATTTTTCTTTCTGTGTTGTTCGAATTCTTCGGCTTGGGCTTGCTGGTTTCATCTATTTCTATCTGTTTTAATGACCGGCTAGACAGTTACTCCTAAACTGAATGACTGACTGTTTGACACAGGTGCAATCCGAGGATATAGGAACTAGCTAGCAAGGAAGTTTATTCTCTGTGCCATTTCTGCATGGGTTACATATGCATAACAGATTTAAATATTTATACAATATTTATGCACAAAAGCATGTATCATTAAATGTGCTGCCTTAAGAAAGACCACAGCATCTGCTTGAGTTCTCAGTGAACAATTGAAACACCATCATTTTATTTTTTTAATTGCCAGAAAACATGTGTGCTTGCCAGAGAGAGTCAGAGAGAGGGAGAGGGAGACAACATCCCTTAATGGGGCATGTCACGCCACAGTCCCTTCTCCTCCATTTCTTCATCCTGTCACAATTTGGGGCACCCATGAACATATGCCTAGTGTGTTTTCTTAAATTACTGGGGCCAGGATTTGAGCTGTGGTCAGCAATGTGGAATCCTCCTCTCTTAACCAATAGGCTATGGGGCTATCCTGAATCACAAAATTTTACCGAATTCCACAAAATCAAACAGCACTAGTAATGTCTTCTGTGTTTCTACATAGACTTGATGGACTAAAGTAGTAAATTACAGAAACTAGATCACTTTCAGATTGATCTGTTTTTGTGGTCTTCCCTGTAGTCTCTCCTCTCAGCTTCTATATTAGATGAATTTTAAAAAGAGGTTTATTTTGAGACCAGCAGAATAGTAATGGTTACTTTGCTGGGCTTCCATGTAGTTGACTGTGGTTCGAGTCCCGGAACCGGTGGCTTAAACTCATGCTGGGCACATGTGCACGCATGCCCAAAATCCCGAGAAGAGACTGGAAGAGAAGGGATCGTGGCATGACCATTTCCCCTGCAGGGTGATTTCTTACTTTCTGTCTCTTTGTCTCTCTGGCAAGTGCATTTGCCCTCTAGCTAAAATCTCTCTTTCTCTAAAAAAAAAAAAAAAAAAAAAGAGGTTTATTTCTCTTTTTGATGCTTAAAACTGCAGGCTATACAAATAGAATATAAGAGAAATATGAAAATAAATCTTTGTTTGAGACTTACATAGGAAGAGATCAATAAATTCATATTTCATTGTCTTTATCTGCACAGAAAGATTACTGAGTAGAACAGCAAACTCGGGTGATGTATGTAAAAGGCAATTTATCCCTCTAGCATCACAGCTAATTTGATGGTGTTTTTTGTTTTTGTTTTTATTTTTGCTTTTGCTTTTTCCTTTCTTAAAAGCGTGTTTGGTGATTTGAACCGTCATGTTGTCTGGTACCTCAGAGATACATCGTCAGTGACCTTTCAGATTACATAAGAGCTCCTTAGGAGTATTAGTCCTGCAGAATCCCCCACCCACCAGAGAACTGTAATGGGGAGAAAAACCAACAACTCTGCTTTGCTTTCTTGCTTGTCGCTGAGTGTCCTTTAGCTAGCTTTCCTTCCCCACAGCAACCACGGAGAAATTTTGTTCCTGAAGACATAACACATCCATCATGCCAGCTTGAAGTAAAATTCCAGCTAAATCCAGCTCATACTGCCACCTCGCAAGAACTTGCAGCTTCCTTTAGCCCTTTTATCTCTTGGGATCCTTCTCCTATGGGACTTTAAAAAAAAAAATCCAAGGATGCGCATCTTAAAATGTCCTGTTTTGATTTTGTTTGTTTGCTTACTCACATTTTGTTTTTCATTCTCAAAATATGAGAATAGGGTGGGTAGGTGGCACCATGGTTTGAGATGCTGGACTCCCGCATGGGAGGTGCTGGACTCCCGCATGGCTGACCTGGTTCAAGTCCTGGACCTGGTGGTTTGCTTTCTCATTTTCTCTCTCTTTCTCCCCACCTCTCTCTCTCTCATCAAATTAAAAAATAATATGCGCATCTTAAAATGTCCTGTTTTGATTTTGTTTGTTTGCTTACTCACATTTTGTTTTTCATTCTCAAAATATGAGAATAGGGTGGGTAGGTGGCACCATGGTTTGAGATGCTGGACTCCCGCATGGGAGGTGCTGGACTCCCGCATGGCTGACCTGGTTCAAGTCCTGGACCTGGTGGTTTGCTTTCTCATTTTCTCTCTCTTTCTCCCCACCTCTCTCTCTCTCATCAAATTAAAAAATAATAATAACAAATAAAATTAAATAAATAATTCGTAAGGGAAAAAAAAAAAAACCCTGTGGGAATAAAACATTTCTGATAAGAGATGTGGCCAGAGTCACCTACATCTGCCATATCTCTTGCCCTCAGGGGAGGGTGGTACCAGCATGGCCTGGACTGACAATATGACACTATAAGTGGCAATTATTTATTTCCAGGTGTGTCTTCTAGGTAGTGAGGGAATTCCTTGTTTTGCTTGTCTTGAGTCCTGGCTAAATGCAGGTAGTCTAGAGCAGTGGAATGACTTAGGTTAACATTTCCTTATAGATTTTTTTCTTCATGCCAAAGGGTGTGTTTGCACACTAGGAAGAGAAAGAAAAAAAGAGAGAGAAAGAGAATGAGAGCGATCCCTAATAAGGCCTGATCATGTTATAATCCCCATTTCTTCACCTTCCCATCAGGATCCTGGGCTCATGTACACACGTATCTGGCTACACACACCTTGTGTATTTTCAGGTTGTCATGAGAACCAGCAGTCAGCCATGTGGGATCTGGCTCCCTCCACTCAGGGTTTAACTTCTGTGCCATGGGACTGGCTCGTTAAAATGTAAAGTGTAAATGTTAAAATGTTAAAATGTAAAGTGTAAATGTTAAAATGTTAAAATGTAAAGTGTGTTAGTTAACTTACTTTTACCCTCGGAAAACCACTCACTGTTTCTGACTGTGAATTTCTTTGTATGAGGGAATGATTTCTTCACTGCCGACCAGAAGGCATCGGTGTGAGGTGCAAATGAACTAAACTGCACAAAACGATTTTCCACATTACAGGACACAGCTTATTATTAGAATCTTAACCTAAGACGTTCGTAGTTTTCTTCGATGAACTTTCAGAAAGACAAGTTTGGCTTTTCCAGGGGATATTTCTGACTCTGAAAACATTCATTGACTCACTGTTCGGATCTGCATGCAGTTGCTTATGTAATTGTATGGTGGTTCTTAAGCATGAGTTTTTATTAAGCATTTCAAAGCCGTTACTCTACATGAACTGATCAAAAAACTTGTTTTTTGATTGTTTGTTTGTTTTTAATTCTGCTTTTAAGATGACTCAATAGCAGAATAATGACCTGTCTATATAAATTTTATTGTTCTCTCAGAAACCACAGGAAGCAGATCAGGACTTCTGGAAGCCAAGAGTGATGTTGAAAAAATTTTTTTGAATTCATTTAGTCAGAATGTGGCTAAAATAAAATGTTCAGTTTTGCCTACACAGAGAGCTTGCTATGACATCTTGCCACCAACCAGAATGGTTTAGGTGCCATTAATCAAATCAAGTCACAACGTCAGCCTGCAAGCTCTAGCTGGCGGCATCTAAATGAGTCGGGCGGGCAGCACATGGAAGGCTTTACTGTGGGACTGTCAACCCGCTTGGGAGGGGCCCCATTTGTTTGTTGCCAGAAAAGGCACTGTCATGGTTAAAATAATGCGTTTGATGCTGCTCAGATCTAGGCACATGTATGTTTTTTGCTTTTTAAAAGTTGTGTATCTTCTGAGCCTCAATGTTTTTTCATCTTCAGAATGAGTTACAACTGTTTACTTGACAGGCATAATATGAGAATTAAATCTAGGACATCGTTTGGGAAAATATAGGTGCTCAATAACAGATAATTATATGACCTGCAATAGCTAGCAATATTATTAAGTGATAGTGGGTTATATTGAAAATTATTAGGTTGTCAGGAAAGTCATGACGTATTTTTCTGTTTTTCTATGCAAAAATGCATCGTGACTTTCCCGATGACCCAATATAATGGTAATAATGATGTCTTTACACATGACAAGTGCTGTCCTAAGAAATCATAAATACTACGCCATTTAATCCACACACACAGATAAGAACTATTACTGGCCCAGGCTTGCCACTAAGTCAAGTATATTGCATAAGGGAAAAGGCAAAACCAGGTTTCAAACTCCAGCATTTTGACTCTAGAACCAGGGTTCTTAACCACCATACTATACCATTGACACTTTCTTGCTTAATAATACCACCATGGATTTAGTGGCTTAGTGAAATAGGTAACCACGTTTTAGATGGTTCAGGAACGACAATAGCATCACATTCCTGTGGCTTGTCCTAGGTCCTGAGATTTCAACCCGCAGAGAGTGGGTTTATGTCCGCTAGGTGGCACTGCTGCTTAAACGAACCATGAACAGAGCCAACACTTGGGTATAGGCTCCTGTAAACTCGCAGCACAACTTAATCGCATCTCTGAAAGTCAGATGGAAGATGCCACCAAATTACAGCCCATCTAGACACCTCTAAAGGCTAAGGAGCTCTTGAAATAATTAAGAATAACACGTGCTAGTTTTTATTTGCATGTCAATGTCTATACAGAAAATCTGGATGAAATGGAGTTTATCTAGTCTATCATGAAAAACAAAAACAAAACCAAAACAAACTGAAGGCCAGAGCGGAAGAGTGACTTATCCAGGGTAACCCAGTCCTGATCATTTTAGCTATTGTCCTCTTTCCATAATGTTTCTTACTGATGTTAAATCACAAGGAAATTATGAATTTTGAGCTCTTAGCAGACTTTTATGAGTATAGGCAGAAAACTGTCCAAATATTGTGTTTTTGTTTTATTAGAATCTAAACATACATTCCATATCAATAGTATATACTTAGGAACTTAAAGAGAATAAACGCAAAAAATAAGTGATCCTTGCCTTTATCTTTTTGTACACACACACTAGAAGATTGAGTGACTCTACTTAAAAAAGATTTTCCCTATTAGTTGGCAATTCAGTTGCAAACATTAAACCCATAGCAGGTAACAGGTAAATGAATGAGCACACGGATCCTAGAGTCAGGCTGCTTGGAAGCAGATCCTGGCGCTATCATTTAGTAACCAGAAGACTCTAAAAATTCGAGATTTCTGTGAACCTCTCTGCTTCGGTAAAATGGAAGTAATACTCTTACTTATCTTTTAGAACATTTTAAATGTGTATGAGGTGCCTGCAATATAGTAAAAACAAGGTTAAGGATAATCATTATAATTGAATGCTTTTGTTATTAGAGTTGCTATTTAGTGTTCTGCGTCTCTCCGTTGTGAAAGTTGTGAAAGGAACTTTGTCAACAACTTATTTACTCACCATCACCATTCAGCCTTCAGCTGAGTTGCTGAAAGGGAGACAAAACTTTTCAGGTTTATAACTGTGTAACATCACTTCTTCCTCAACCAGATGGTACAAGTAGCCAAGAATATGGCCATGTATTTCATTATGTGTTCACAGCAACTTAATTTAAAACACTTGTAGGCTTTCGGCTCCTATTTGCAGGTTAGACAGAGAAGGTGACTGAGCACATGGCACACAGATAAGAATAGCTGGGAGTTACTGAGCACTTGCTGTGTGCCCAGCATCCCCGTGTTTTACAAGTATTGATTCATTTGATTCTTGCAAGATTGCTGAGAGCTACGAACTATCATAATACCTTCCCCTTTTTAAAGATGGGTTAACTGGATTGAGAAATGTGCTCCAACTTGACAGCAGACAGACTGCTTGAGCTTCAGGATTCCTCTCTGGCCTTCAGGATTTGAACTCAGGTAGCCGGGTTCTGAATCACTCTGTTCTGCCACCTCTTGGCGTGAGCTGTGAGGAAACCTCAAGAGTTTCTGCACTCTCAGCTGTTTTCCTCAGTCCACTGACCACGAGACTTCAAAAAGTGTGTGGGGAAAATGGAATTAACGAACAAGTTAATTTGTGTGCAATGATATTTTAAAATCCATGCTTAATTTTTTTCATAATATGTATTTTCCATGAACTTTTTAAAGAACTGAGCTACTACAATGAAACCTGGTATAGCCAATGTTTGCTTAGCTGTGCTAGGCTACTGTTAGTATGCAACTCTGCTTCCCAGGAAGGTAATGTGTTAAACCTACATCAAGATTTTTATAGAAGTAGTTAATGAGATGAACTGGTTAGACATTTAATAGACTCCTGAGCTCACCAGAGTAAAAAGTTTGCAAGAGGTCAGAAAAGAGCTTGCCTCTTGAAGACCACCCCAACTGTACCCCAAAGGGGATCAGGTTACCAATGCCATCATGCTTAGGATGGGTTTATTTGGCACTCTTGGTTTGGTCATATTACAGACTACACCTTTCATGGCTGCGATTCAGAATCCCATATGGAACTCTTGGATTCATGTGCACAGGTGCGTTAGTGGTTTTCTGGTCTACCTCACTGTCTTTATAAAAAAAGGGAATTGAGGACCAGTTGGCTAGAGTTTTGCTCACAGTTATATTTCAGAGTTGGACCCCTGTTCATTTGGTTATTCTACACCCCTTAGCTATCTCACTTTGAATACTTGCTGAAATTTCCCTGTTTATACCAACATTTTTCCTTTAGTGAGAACCCAAATTCAACAGAGAGCAGCTGTTCTTTACAGATAGCATCTTCCTATTTATAATTTCTTCCTTCTTCCTTTGCTTGAAATAAGCTTTTATGGAGCTAGAGAACAATGACATTTATTAGAATGTATTTTAAAATCAATTCCTTTTCCCAGTACAAGCCATGAACGCAAGTAATTCAGTTAGATCTAAGAAAATGACCCTATTAGAAAGGACCAAGGCAACTTCAAAGCAGAATTTCCAAAAATGAACTGGGAGGAGACTCCCACTTACCGATTTCAGTCATTGTTATCCCTGGTGCTAACTGCCCATTGTTGAAAGAGCTATAGGTAAACAAGTTGGGTACGGATGTGAGGTCATAGATAGGTTCTTGCTTTATCTGTTTGATTCCAGTCATGTCAAGTCCTGACTGATCAGGGGACGGCTGACCAGAATCTACGTTGTAATAACCCTCGGACTTGGGCAGGTCAATGACATGCCCGTTGGCATAAGTGCTGCTGGTCTCGTTGTTCAGGTTGCTCAGGCCGTTGCTGATGCTGTTGCTATACACCCTGGCAAGGGCTTCCGCCTCCCCACTTTGCTGCTGCCGCTGTTCCTGCAGCCGCTGCTGGTGCTTCTGCACCTCGGCATACAGGCTGTCCCTTTGCTTCTTGGACATCCTCCCGAACTTCACAGCTGGGTTGGAGAGAAAAGCAAAAAACAAAAACAAAAACAAAAACAAAAAACAAAAAACAGCACTTGTGGTTATCCTTCCCCATGAACTACTCTAGGTCCAAGGAGTCAAGGATGGCTGCCCGCAAACACCTAGCACCATAACCTAAGAGTCCATTCGTCTGAGCTCCCTGTTCAGTAAAGGGTTGTGTAGTCAGAGGGTGGCTGGACCGGTTTAAGCCCATAGTGAGAACTACAATCTAAGCTAGGAAGAAATGCAAAAATGTATGCATTTTTTGTTGCCATGAAGTTAGAAGGCATACATCTTTGTTTATTTTTTGGGGGGTGGGGGGAAAGACAAACATAATTCCCAAAACCCCAAAGTACCAAATCCTACCTGCTCTGAAAATATCAACGACATTCACTATTGACTCCCTCTTCCCCTGAAGCATCGGGATTACTAGATGGTTGGACAGGACTCTGTCATCTTGTAGACCTATGACCAAGGAGGCAGCTCAAGGTGACGAATAAACCTTGGAGTGGGAACCACATCATTTCCCTTCCATTGGCTTTTGAGAGCCAATACGAATCTTTAGGAAGTAGCAATTTTATATAGTCAATGTCCAGCAAATGAACCAAAAGTAACTATCTTTTCTCATTCTACCACCCCCAGGTTTTATTCTGCCTGTCTCTTTATCTCTTTTGGCAATATTCTCAGTCATTCTGAAGAAAAAGGAGTGAGGCACTCTGCAAGGAGTCACAGGGTAACATAAAGATGCTTTCAATTTAATGTATTGTTTTGAAACTTTACAGAGCTTTACCTTCTGACCTGTTATGGATATTGACATTTTCCCTCACAAGCTGTTCACTCCCTTTCTAGGATGTAAACAACCTCACTCACCTTGCCTGAATCATCAAGCTCTACTCAGCGCATGTTAGTAACGGAGACTACTTTTGAGTTTGTGTTAACCGGGGCGGGGGGCTGCCAAACTTGGGGTTTCTCTTCTACTTTCTGTTTTCTTTTGTAATAGGGTCCCCATCACCTGTTATGAGCTTAGAGGATGCTGAAAGATGACAGTGGAGGCTAGGAGCAGGTCTGGTTTCTGGAAACAACAGGGTTGGTGCCCTTCAGAGAATAACGAAATGAGGAAGTGTTGAATAACTCTCTAGCATGAAGGGCCCACAGGGGGATTTAGGATGTGAGAGGGCTTCCCTTCACACCTGCCACATACATAGTATTTTTCCAAAATTCATTTTCTCTTTCAAATGGATATAGAACTACCTATAAAACTGTTTATCTAAACATAGGCTGTTCAAAATGGAAACTATAGTCAGTGGCAGAAGTGACCATGGGATTAAGTTCTGATTAACAGGAAGTAAGTGGAAGTTTTGCATAGACTTCTGGGTATTGGGGCATGCCGTTTTTCCATTTGCTTGCCTGATAGGATATGGATGTGGAGGCTGCACAGAGAGATGCCACATCGCTTCTTATCTCTCCTACTCCTTCAAAAACACTTCCTATTTCTCCTTACTCCTTCTTATAAACCTACGCTCTGGTTTTGTGATACTGTCAAAATAGGAAAATGAAGTGGCAACTATCCAATAAGTTTTCTGAATGAAGTCAAGCAATCTGATCAGTTCGGACCACCCTCCCCTTTCCACCTCAGTTATTGCTTTTATAGTCTCGACTCATTTAGATCATTGTATTTAACTTTGTTTGTAGAGACTGCATTTATTAGATTCTGTTCCTCAGAGACAAATGTATTTGCTTACTAGTTGCAGTAATATTTCCAGTCTGTCTATGGACAGAATTCTACGGCTGACTTTTAGGGAAAGCTTTCTCTGTACCTTTATGTTGTATCTTTCCAAATAATTTGCTTTCTATTATTCTCTAGAGTTAAAAACCTTTCTTTCTTTATATTGCCAGAGGGTACTTCCTCTCATTAGATAGAAGGAGAGGAAGAAAGCACCCCCTAACTACAAAGGAAAGTGCAGTCATACCATGATCCCTTCTCCTCTACTGCTCTGTCCTGTCAGGATTTGGGGTGTGTGCACATACACCTGCCCAACTTGCTTTTTTAAAAGATACTGGACTGGAATTTGAATTGCAGGGGGCCATGCGAGACCTGGCTCCTTTAACCTCTAGACCATAAGGTTGGTCCAAAACCTTTTTATTTTTAGGAAAAAGTAAACAGTAGTAAATACTGAATCACAAAGGACATCTGCCCCCTCCCCCCAACCGCCAAGACAATAATGAGACTTTGTCTCTTGTCTTTTGCACTGATGTAAGTTCAGAACAGGTCTTTGTTGGAGACTTGTGGAAGTGGATACAAGATTTTCATCTATTGCCATAAACTAAGATTTTTGTTTAGACCAGGCTAGATCTACTTTCAGACTTATTTTGGTAGAATAGTTTTGCATTTTTTTAAATTTAAAATATCTAGGAATTAGAAATTGAGAAGAGGAAACTCTTCTCCATTAACATAGAGGCAGGAATACAGAACCTCTTTTTAAAACCCTTTCCATTTCATCCTTGCTTTAGATTTCAATATGCTCTATATTTAGGTGAAATACGCTTTGTGATAGAGTGACTGCATTAATGACCCTGACACCTGTCACCTATTTCCTTTTCTTTTTTTCTTTTTTTGGAGAGGCTTTTGCTATAGGGCATGTGCGCTCACCAGAGAGACAGAAAGCGAGAAATCACTCCCCAGGGAGGATGGCCATGCCACAATCCCTTTTCCTCCATTCTCTTCTCGAGATCTTGGGCACACATGCACACATGCCCGGTGTGAGTTTAAGCCACTGGGTCCAGGACTCGAACCGTGGTTGTCTACATGGAAGTTCAGCGACATAGCCATTATGCTAACTGCTGATCCCTCGCCTATTTCCTTGTATGTCTTTCCCCATTCAATTTGGACTGTCTTTTCATTCTGTGCAGGTGTCCCATTACCCCTTCATTTGCATAATCTGTCCTGGGCCAGTAAGAAATGAACAAAGGTGACACAAGCAGTGACTTGAGAAATACTTGTGCCATCGGGATCCTCACCGTGACAAAGACACGCCTGAGCTAGCTGCAGGAGGATAGCATGTGTGAGGAAGAGCTGAGCTTCCTCAGTCACCCCTGCAAGGCTATCTACAATGAGTACAGCCAGAGAAAAAACCTGCAGCAGATGGAAGCAGAATTCCGCTGTTGATCAGAGACCTCCTTATTGAAGCTAACAATGCCAAGAAGTACATTGCCAGGGCCAGCAGGTGGCAGAGTGGTTAAGGTGCTGGACAACCAAGTGGTCGACTATAGTTTGAGTCCTGGACCTGGCAGCTTGAAAATCACAATGGATGTGTATGTGTACATTCCCAAAATTCCGAGAGGAGAATGGAGGAGAAGGGATTGTGATGTGATGATCCCCCTGGGGGTTATTTCTCACTTTCCCTGCCACAGTCTCTCTCTCCTTCAGGTGAGCACACACGCCCTATGGCAAAAATTGTAAAAAGAAAAAGTACACTGCCAAGACCTCTGCTCTAGTAAACATTGCAAGATTCAGCAATAGAAAGTTATGCCTTTTCTAGAGATAGACTTAGGTCACTATGAAATATTTTGAATGATGCGTTTTAAAGCTTTGCTACATTTTAGAGTTAACATTCTTCATCCTAAATCAAGGACTTTGCTGACAACGATTATAATACTATTCTAGAATGAATTTTCCATTCTTTTCAGAAACACTGATGAGTTACAGTTTCAGCTTTATGTTCCCCCCTGCAATAAAAACTGTGACATATTTGGGGAAAATTATAGCACATGGTAAAAATAAGCTTACTAAACCAGACATAAATAATTTCTTTTCACGACTTGTAAACACATGTGCTGCATTCATAAGTCTAGCTTAACAAGAGCCATGTCGCTATTGTATTTTCAAGTATTTGTTTTCTTCTCATCACTTCCCATTCATCAGAATGGCACCTATTTTAAGTGTTTGCCCCTCTCAAACTTGAATTATTCTGTTAATGACATTCACTTGAGTAGAGGCAGCCTCTCGTTAAGCTGCTACCTCGTAAAGAAACCAGCACGGTTCTGTGTACATTGCAAGAGTTTTATATCTGATGATGATGGTATTTCCTCATAATGTACTCTCCACCCTCAGTTTGCTCTCACACTTCCAAAGAGCAATTTTTCTGTAAAAGTATCTGAAATCTGTTTTATGTGTACTTGGATTGGGGATTCAAAACAGAAGGGAAGTTTTCAGAGTAACTAAAATATAAAGTCATCGCTCCAAGTGTCTCCTGACTACTACGTGCCACCTGGTACTGTTCTTGGTTTCAAGAGAAATCAGTCGTAGGATGGTCATCAGTGACCTTCTAGCCATTTCAGAAATTCTCATCTTACTAGCTTTAGTTTAAAGTTCTGTATATTTACATCTGTTTTTTTTTTTTTTTGGAGAGATTTTTGCTCTAGGGTGCATGTACTTGCTGGAGAGACAGAGAGAGAGACAGATAGTCAGAAAGTGAGAAATCCCCCCCTGGGGGGTGGCCACACCACAATCCCTTCTCCTCTATTCTCTCAGGATCTTAGACACGCATGCACATGTGCCCGGCGTAAGTTTAAGCCACCAGGTCTGGGACTCAAACTACGGTTGACTACATGGGAGTCCAGCGATGTAGCCATTATACCATCTGCTGGTCCCATCTTCTGTGTATTTACATCTTGCTTCTTAAGTTAACTCTGTCAGCTTTGGGGAGGTGCCTCCCACCCTTTTTAGTACTCTAAGCTTTTCATTAGAAGTCTAACTAACCCCATTATTATTATTATTATTTTTAAAGGTTTTTGTCTTAGGGTGGGTGTGCTCACTGGGAGAGAGAGGAAAGAGAGACAGAGACAGTGAGAGGGGAAAGTGAGATCATGCCACATGGGGGATGACCATGCTGCAATCCCTTCTCCTCCATTCTCTTTCTGGGGTCTTGGGTACCCACGCATATGTGCCCAGTGTGATTTTTAAGTCACCAGGTCCGGGACTTGAACCATAGTAAGTCAAATGGAAGTCCCATGATGTCACTGCTAGGCCATCTGTTAGCCTCTATCTTATTATTTTAAAATCTTCTCTCTCATCTTCGACTTTTTCTCCTGTAGAATTTCTTGTGTTGATGGAATGTTCTCGACGTTGTTCATTGTGGTAGCCACAAGCCAGATGTGGTTATTAAGCACTTGAAATAGCTATCTAGTGAAACCAAGGGACTGAATTTTAAATTTTATTTCATTTTAATTAATTTAAATTTAAATGATTTAATATTGACATGTGGACTGGACAATACAGTTTTGAATAGTAAAAGCTTAATCTGTGAAACCTGTCCCTACAGGGCTACTTCTGTCTTTTCACAGAAGCATGCCATTTAGGAGGACATGGTCTAGGTTTTGCAAGGTAAGTACCATCTGTTTTTTGGGGGGTCCAACATCCTTATATTGACACCAAACCTTTTTCTGGTTTTTATTTTTGTTTGTTTATTTATTTATTTATTTGGTAGAAGAATTGGAAATTGTTACACTGAGGATTCCTTGGTGAAGGATCCAGTTAAAAGAACATTTATGAAGGGTCTAGTTAAAAATAAATAAATATGATGGAGAAGGTACAGTGGGCACAAACATGCTGTCAGTTCACACACAAACACACATACATGAATACCTTTATCTTTTTAGAAAAATAAACACACATGTGTATGTATTTTAAGTGGATCTGATTTTTGACTCTCTGGCTAAACTAAATTTGAACAAATTCATTCTTGGAGAGTTTGGTGTCTACCCATACATGTGCCATGTCTAATAAACCCGTAAAAGTGGAAGTTTGTTAGAGAACAACAAAAAACACCATGTTTTTAGAACACTATGAATCTATGGACTCTGGATGAATGAATGAATTCAAGCTCAGGGAATGAATGTAGCCTTCACACTTGCAAACAACAGGAGGCTGAAACCTATCTTCCTGTTTGCATATAACAGGAGGCCGTTAGACAGGTGTGTGATCTGACAAATGGATTTTTCCAGATTCCAAGGTGTTCTGTCCAGCCTCTGGTGTCATTTAGTCTTACCTCCCCTCATCAATACCACAAACAGCCTGTTCTGGAAATCTCTCTATTTTTCTGATTCTCAAAAAAATAACTTTTCTTCTTCCTTTGCCCTAATAATACAGAGGATGGGAGAGACTTAGCAGGCGCCTATCTGGTATGGCCTCTTCCTCTTGCCTTAGATCTCTGTGTCTTGAGTAGTTATTCCATGGGTGCTTCAGGTGACTCTCTGCCAGTCAGAAGACTCACAGAAGTTCAGGGGAGAATGAAAATCCAGTGCTATGCTAAGCTATTTGCTAGTCACCAAATTTTTTGGGATCAGATATGGTAGAGTAATGATCCTTGGAGCTACACACAACTGACAGCACATACATATACCAAAACGAAGATGCCACTTTATCTCTGAGGGAAAGTGGAAGGTTGTAGAAAGAAGTTGTGTGAGAGGGCATCCTACCTTGCTTAAAGCAATTTGAAAGCATTTGCTTCTTCAGAAGAAGGCAGCAATGACAAATAAGGGGCAAGAGACCCCACCTCTTATTCTAGATTGCTTATCAGAGGTAATTGACCATAACCTCAGGGCTTTTGAATCCTTGATACCACATATTGGTATTTCTTATCAATAGATGATCTGTTTGGTTTTCTTGGTATTTGTATGATTTATTTGGTATAAAGTATCCATTCTAATCAAGGTTCAAACCAGCTTCCTCCATAAAACAGTAAAGAAGAAGCCTTTTTTCTTTTGAAGAACCTGGTTTCACTTCTACTTGAGCCCTTCTTTCTACGCATTCCAATCACCATACCTACCCTGATTATTTCTCCTTGTTATTAGTTTGACATAATATGTTCTTGGGAGGCATTATGGGTGTCCCTGACAGACTCAAGATTGTCTCTGGATTTAAAGTTAATCTTCAGCGCCTTGCATATTATATTGCTTTTATTTGCATAGAAGTTTATATGCTGCAGTGAATTTCTTCCCCCTTGAAAACAGAATGTTGCTATCTCCATTAAGTGACCCGCCCACACTCCTAAGACATTTCTTTTATGTCACAGAAGTCAGACAAGCTCCTAGATTTTGGAGGTGATGTCATTGAATCTGCCATGGATTATATACTGATCCCTTGCCCTGGACTCTGTTGGCCAACACAGGCCCTAAGACTTGCCTTTCCAGAATAGAGACTGCCTTTTGCTATAGGAAATATAAACACCTGATGGCTTACTCTTTGTACAATTATTAATGAGGCTTTTAAGATATTGTCAACTGGGGCCAGCAAGTGGCATTGTGGTCAAAGTGCTAGACTCCTACATGGCTTACTGTGGTTCGAGTTCCCCACCTGGCAGCTTGCTTTCTCACTTTCCTTCTCTCTCTGGTAAGTGCATGTGGCCTATGGCAAAATAATAATAATAACAATAATAATAATAATAAATAATAATAAATAAAATTAAATAAATAATTCTTAACAAAGAGGTATCACCAATTAATCTGCGGTCTCCATATGGTAGAAATGAAGTGGAAAATCATCCATGCGAATTTGCATACAATTTCATTAAATAAATCCTGAAAAACATTTTACTTTCTCCCCCTACTTTCTTTGCCTCAGTTATGCAGAAGTACACAGTGCTGAAAATTTATGAGGCAAGTAAGCCCAGAAAAACAAATAAAACAAAGAATCAATTTGTTAATAGGAAAGTTTTGGAAACTTCCTCTACAGCTTGAGAAGTAACTATAAACTGAAGGACTCCCAAAGTCAGATTCTTTTTATTTTCTGTTCAAATTTGTCTTACAGCTGTACTTTTGGGCAAGACAATTTTAGGTGAGTTAGAAATAGAAGAAAGGCAGATAATCTACTGATTCACAAAACCCCTATATACTATGGGGAAGAACATACCAATTAACTAGTAATTTTCTGTCCCTCCTTCCCAGCCTCCTTCACACACAGCCTTGAATTTCATTAGAGGGAGTGTGATCAGAGGTACAGAATCCACAGTGATTCACATAAAAAGGGTAAGTATCAGGGACATTGTCTATCTCTTAAGCTCTCGATACAAGGGAATTCCATGATTCATTCAACAAACATGTAGGTGCATGCTGTTAACCAGATTCTGAGGACCAAGTGGGAACAGAGAGAAACTCAAGCCTCAGGACCATTTGCAATCATAGGCAGGGGTGCTGAGGCCAAGTCAGTAAAAAAAGGGAAAGAATTAATGTGCATGAATACTTAAAAATAGAAGAAATTCTAGGTGAAATTCCTCGTTCATCTGCGTATTTGTGGTTTTCCATGAATATAAGATGTTCAGTTGGGGAGTCAAGTCACTCGGTATGGTTGGGTGTGAGGGTGAAACACACACTAGTATCATATCCAAGTAGAACACCGCCTACACCACCCTCCTAAGACCTTGACTTCTAGTACAGCCTTTACATTATGCATCATGGCGCAGGCAGTCCAAATCCTTATCTGGACCAACCAGCAGAGCTTCCGGGCTTCCCTCTAGAATTATATTCTGTTTCTTAGCATTGCCATCTACCAAGCGACCATGCTTCAGTCAGACCTACCCAGTGACTAACTAATCTTAGTTTGCCTCGGACTGTTTGGTTTTAGAACTCTGAAAGTCTTATATGCCAGAAAACTTCTCATTTGCCAGCAAACCCAGACTGGTAGCCCCCATCATCCCAGGCCTATGTGACTTTAACTTAACCTAGTTAGCACAGGCTGCTCCAGGAGCCACGGCAAAGTCTTTCCTTCTTCCTTAGTTCATAGACAATACCATACGTTCATGTTCTTACTTCCCCTCTTAATTCTACTAGCTAACACCATGAGTGTTTCTTTTCTTTTCATTCCTATCTCCTTTACTTAGAATTTTTTCAGCAGCTTAAATAGACTCCAAGAACATATCCCTTTGAAAGCCCTAGAGTAAGAGCTGGGGAGATGGTGTCTTACCATCTCTCGACATTCCTAGGGCGAGACACTTCTGCAGTCGGCAGTGTTGGCAACGGTTTCTGTTAGTTCTGTCAATTAAACAGTTTCTCTGCCTTGGGCAGGAGTAAGAGGCATTGTTCTGCTGGCTCCTCCTGAAGAATCCCTAGAGGGAAAAGAGAAAAGGAGGTAATAGATTTATAAGACAGGAAACAGAGACCATTATCATAAACAGTTGCTACATTTTCTACGGTGAACAGAAGTGAGTTTAGTTTTTAAAAATCTTTGGATACTTCTTGTTGGATAGCTTACAGATGTTTCTACTGAGGGAACTATGTACTATCTGCAGAGCTACAACAGAATAATTCATTCATTCAGCCCCTCATTTGAATAAGGTTTGCTAAAGACGTTTGGGAGCTGTCATACTCTATGAGAAGAAAAAGGAACAGAGTTTCTGCCTCCAAAGAATGAGAGGAAGGAGGGGCAAAGGGGAATGTCACTGATAAATCACAGATGATAAAACTGAAGGGCACAATAACACAGGTTTGTGTCAAATGCTGTGGGGTGTGGAATTCGAGATATCGGCAGCAATGGCGCTGAGGAGTGTACTACTAAACAGGATGCGCTACTGTTCTCCTGGTTTCTTTTCTTTTTCTTTTTTTCAGAACTATTTTATTTAACTTTATGTATTTATTTTATTTATAATTTGGCCAGAAAGGGAGAGAGCAAGGGAGCAAGTGAGAAAGAGAGAAAGTGAGAAAGTAAGCTGCCATGTCCGGGACTCGAACTGTGGTCTACTGATTCACAAAACCCCTATATACTATGGGGAAGAACATACCAATTAACTAGTAATTTTCTGTCCCTCCTTCCCAGCCTCCTTCACACACAGCCTTGAATTTCATTAGAGGGAGTGTGATCAGAGGTACAGAATCCACAGTGATTCACATAAAAAGGGTAAGTATCAGGGACATTGTCTATCTCTTAAGCTCTCGATACAAGGGAATTCCATGATTCATTCAACAAACATGTAGGTGCATGCTGTTAACCAGATTCTGAGGACCAAGTGGGAACAGAGAGAAACTCAAGCCTCAGGACCATTTGCAATCATAGGCAGGGGTGCTGAGGCCAAGTCAGCAGGGAAAGAATTAATGTGCATGAATACTTAAAAATAGAAGAAATTCTAGGTGAAATTCCTCGTTCATCTGCGTATTTGTGGTTTTCCATGAATATAAGATGTTCAGTTGGGGAGTCAAGTCACTCGGTATGGTTGGGTGTGAGGGTGAAACACACACTAGTATCATATCCAAGTAGAACACCGCCTACACCACCCTCCTAAGACCTTGACTTCTAGTACAGCCTTTACATTATGCATCATGGCGCAGGCAGTCCAAATCCTTATCTGGACCAACCAGCAGAGCTTCCGGGCTTCCCTCTAGAATTATATTCTGTTTCTTAGCATTGCCATCTACCAAGCGACCATGCTTCAGTCAGACCTACCCAGTGACTAACTAATCTTAGTTTGCCTCGGACTGTTTGGTTTTAGAACTCTGAAAGTCTTATATGCCAGAAAACTTCTCATTTGCCAGCAAACCCAGACTGGTAGCCCCCATCATCCCAGGCCTATGTGACTTTAACTTAACCTAGTTAGCACAGGCTGCTCCAGGAGCCACGGCAAAGTCTTTCCTTCTTCCTTAGTTCATAGACAATACCATACGTTCATGTTCTTACTTCCCCTCTTAATTCTACTAGCTAACACCATGAGTGTTTCTTTTCTTTTCATTCCTATCTCCTTTACTTAGAATTTTTTCAGCAGCTTAAATAGACTCCAAGAACATATCCCTTTGAAAGCCCTAGAGTAAGAGCTGGGGAGATGGTGTCTTACCATCTCTCGACATTCCTAGGGCGAGACACTTCTGCAGTCGGCAGTGTTGGCAACGGTTTCTGTTAGTTCTGTCAATTAAACAGTTTCTCTGCCTTGGGCAGGAGTAAGAGGCATTGTTCTGCTGGCTCCTCCTGAAGAATCCCTAGAGGGAAAAGAGAAAAGGAGGTAATAGATTTATAAGACAGGAAACAGAGACCATTATCATAAACAGTTGCTACATTTTCTACGGTGAACAGAAGTGAGTTTAGTTTTTAAAAATCTTTGGATACTTCTTGTTGGATAGCTTACAGATGTTTCTACTGAGGGAACTATGTACTATCTGCAGAGCTACAACAGAATAATTCATTCATTCAGCCCCTCATTTGAATAAGGTTTGCTAAAGACGTTTGGGAGCTGTCATACTCTATGAGAAGAAAAAGGAACAGAGTTTCTGCCTCCAAAGAATGAGAGGAAGGAGGGGCAAAGGGGAATGTCACTGATAAATCACAGATGATAAAACTGAAGGGCACAATAACACAGGTTTGTGTCAAATGCTGTGGGGTGTGGAATTCGAGATATCGGCAGCAATGGCGCTGAGGAGTGTACTACTAAACAGGATGCGCTACTGTTCTCCTGGTTTCTTTTCTTTTTCTTTTTTTCAGAACTATTTTATTTAACTTTATGTATTTATTTTATTTATAATTTGGCCAGAAAGGGAGAGAGCAAGGGAGCAAGTGAGAAAGAGAGAAAGTGAGAAAGTAAGCTGCCATGTCCGGGACTCGAACTGTGGTCAGCCACGTGGGGGTCCAGCATCCTTAATCACCATGCCACCTGCCGGCCCCATGTTCTCCTACTTTCTAAGATGCATTTTCCCCTCATTTGACCAAAAAAAAATTTAAATTTGGCCATAATCAATTTGAAAGGTTTTTTTTTTTTTTTTTTTTTTTTTAAACCAGGGATGTACCTTATAATCAATCACATTTGGGAATAAAGGGGAAAAATATAATCAGCTCAATAAAAAAGAAATAATAAGTAAAAATCGAAAGAATGGCCTCTCTTTGGCCTCAGGCTACTTCAGTATAGGAGGTATTCATTTAGGGAAGTGTTTCTCTTAGCAGTTAGCGCTAAGGACCATATATCACCTCTCTATATAAACCCACAGTTGGGTTTATTTAAGAAAAATTCTTTGGATACTATCCTTCCTCAGTTATCTTATCAAAAACTCTTTTGGGGAAAATAGCAGTTTCCCTAGAGATATGAAAGTTCTCACTCATCCACTCACTTACCTATGATCAGTTTCCCTGATCACTCTTTGTTCTTGGATTGCCTAGAGCAGAACAGCAAAGTTACAAAGTCCCTGAACGAAGTGGTGGTCTATGATAGACTTACCGAGGGAAATCTTAGGAAGAGATGACCTATGGAATGAGGAAGCCTGAAAAAGCCTGAAAAAATTCAGGGAGGGTCAGTGCTATGCCCATCTTGCTGAAATACCTGGGATAATAGGTCCCGGGCTTTTCTCAAATGCCTCTTGTATTTTTTCAACTCTCCACAGGAGGAGAAAGCAGGCCTGGGACTATGTGGTATTCATGAGGCCATCATCGAGGGACCAGTAGTTAGCGTAATGGCCATGTTGCTGGACTCCCACGTAGTCGACTACAGTTCAAGTCCCAGACCAGGTGGCTTAAACTGATGCCAGGTGCATGTGCGTGTGTGCCCAAGATCCCGAGAGGAGAATAGAGGAGAAGGGATTGCAGCGTGGCCATCCCCCCTGGGGGATGATTTCTCGCTTTCTGTCTCTGTCTCTCTGTCTTTCTGTCAAGTGCATGTGCCCTATAGCAAAGGCCTCTCCAAAATAAATAAATAAATAAATAAATAAATAAATAAATTGAGGGCATCATCTTGGCCACAAAATTTAAAGGTCACCAAAAAATTTGGTAATCAGGATAAATCATGTTTTAATATAGTACATTAAAAATCAACATTAATGTAAAAAAATTTCTCAAACCCCGAAGTTTAAAGAAAAAACAGGATTAATATTATTGATTTTCCTTTTGTATTGGGCTCCAATATGGCTCCTCATGGCACTGGGATGAGACCTTGGCCAACCTCTGAGGATCCTCAGAAATGGAATACAGCCCAAATCTCTCCTTAGATAAAGCCCCCATATTGGTTTCATGGTTGTAAGCCCAAAGGCATTCTATAAGAACTAGCTTCATTTCCATATATTCATGTGTATTATTTATTTACTAACTAGCTATGGCACAATAAGACGCCTGATTGTCTAGTTTGACCGAATGCATGAAACCTTTTAAGCCTATCTCACATAAACTCCTAGAGATTGAAATGATGTACTTGATATACCATAGAAACTGTCAGAAAGCATAACCTCAGCTCATCAGTCTTGATTAAAAATGACTTGAAATCTACATTTTAGGAAAGAATTGTGTGATTTTTAGTCTCTGAATACTCTAGTGCCACTTAGCAAAAGAGAAGACTTTTCTGAAGTCATAGCTACGGTCCTAATTTAAGGGCGATTTGACATTAATTATAAGGCATTTCTTGGTTATCTGTTGCTCATTATTACAAATGAGGGTTTTGGTATAAAGAGATTTCTGTTTCAAATTTTACAGAATGAATGGAAATTTCAGTAAGTGTATGAGTTGAAGCGATATTATTTAAAATGGGTTGTCTATTTTTTTTTGGAGAGGTTTTTGCTATAGGGCATGTGTGCTCACCAGAAAGGCAGAGAGAGAGAGACAGAAAGCAAGAAATCACCCGTAGGGGGGATGGCCACTCCACAATCTCTTCTTCTCTATTCTCCTCTCAGGATCTTGGGCATGCATGCACACATGCCCGACTTGAGTTTAAGCAACCGGGTCTGGGACTGAAACTGCAGTCGACTACGTGGGAGTCCAGCGACATAGCCATTACGCCAACTGCTGGTCCCTAAAATGGGTTGTGTCTATTGACTCAAAAATGCTATTAGGAAACCTCAGCGGTCAATACAGAATGTACTGATATGGACATCTAGTTCTGAACAGAGTATGTTGAGTCTTCTATTTGGAGAAAAATGTAGCATATTTACCAATGTAGTTTTTCTGTGAAATGAAAAAAAAATAGTGTGGTGTACAATGTTATTTTGACTAAAATCTGAGTATCCTTCGTAATAACAGTATAATTTCTTTGATTGTGGATTCAGTACAAAAGGTGACAAGAACCTAAAGAATTGTTTCTGGCTATTAATTTGCTGAAGTTTATTTGTCCAGTAGTTAGATCTTTTGGAAATTATTGTTTAAAACATTTTGTTCCCTTAGCATGAGTATATTCTCATATTTTAAAATTAGATATTTCCAAATAGGGCTTATACAATGGAACACCAAATGTCTCCACGTTGACGTTGATCTAAGAAACATTTTTAATGGCTATTATGTAAATTAGATCAGGGCTCTAAAAGCTTTCAGTGCACTGGGTGTCAATTCCAAAATTATTAGTGTTTATGAAGAAACTATATTTGTCTACCTGCCTAAGAAAGTCATCACTTAGTCAAAGAGGGTTAAAAATTACTGACGAAATTTTGCATTATTGTTTCTTCTTGATGAGTTGTGAGAAATTGCATTAAGGGAGATAACATTAAGTTCCTAATTACAAGTCTGTACAGGATGAGATTGCAAGGGACATCTCATGATGTTCTTGTGTGGATTATCATTAATCATCTCTAAAGCAGATCAGTGTGTTGACAAGTGAGTACATTAATACTAGTCTCCCTTGTACCTCTCCCTCTCCCACTTTATTTTCATTTCTTTCTTTTTCTTTTCTTCTCTCTGCGTTCAATTCCAAGAATCATACTTTTTTGAGGCTATCATGAAGACGTGATCATCTTTCACATAGCACACATTATTTGATAGTTACATATGCTGTTCTTGTTTTTGTTTGAAAACCCCTTGAGATTAAAATGGGACCTTGTGTCTATGACTATACAAGATCTCCCTCAGTTTGTAGACCTTAAATTAGTGATAAATATTGCTGGCATCTTTGATAAAAATATACTTGCTTTTGCCAATAACTTTGCCAGCGTATTGCCTTTTCCACTCTCAGACTGTAGCTGCATTTCTATTGTTCTGAATGGCTCTTTAAAGTTACTCAAAAAACCGTTTCAGTTTCCCCTTGCTATTTGGTCTCTCATGTTTTCTTTCCTTCTGAGGACTAGTTTATTAAACTTGGTGTTAAACTTCACAGTTCTCTTATTTTTGGATTAGGTCTATGCTAACAGCTATTTTCCCAGCTCTGTGTTTTAGAAGCAACTTGCTCTCAGCAATTTGTCACTGAAAGAGTTGGGGGAATTTATGTGGAAGGAGAATGATGAACTGAGAATAGGAAATCCGTGTTTTTACCCATGCTCTTCACTATATGGACTAGTGACATTGGTCAAATAATATATGTCCAAACCCAGGACCTCATCGAAAAATGAAATTGGAGCAGATGGTTTTTCATTGATTTAGAGATGATCTAGTCCATGTTTTTTCTTCTTCTTTCTCTGGAATGTGGGAATAGAGGATGACCATGTGTCTCTTATAACCATAACCTTGGTTTCTTCTTTTCCATGCAAATAGATAAACTATGCCCATCAGTTTGTAATAGTTCTTTTAACCTTTAATTCTTTCATTTAGTCATAATCGGCCTGGAGTTTCCTAGAGACAAATGGGCTAAAACAATAAGATTTGGTATTTACATCCTGTAAATATGAATAATTCAAACCTTTAAATAGGAATACATTTTGAAAAAGCTGCTGGCCAGTTGGACAATAAAAACATTTTAAAAAGGCAAAATGCAAAAGAATAGAAACTCATCCCACCCACCAAGCAAGAATTCCTGAGAGTCAGCAGCAGGCACAAGAATTCTTTAGCAGGCCTTCTTTGAAAAGGTGCCATCACGTGCATTGTGCTGTGCACAGATGCCCGAGGCAAATAAGAAACAATGCAGTGTGACAGCCCCATACCTTGCAGCCTTCACACGTGATGACTCCGTAGTGGATCCCGGAGGATTTATCGCCACAAATTTTGCATGGTATCACTTCAATTTGTGCTGAAAAATGAAAACAGACATTTTGAGCTTGCAAAGTTGTCTTCTTCCTTTCACCCTTTCTAACTTCCTCTTCACTTATCCCTGCCATGATGGTTGTGTTTAAGGATGCTGAGGTGGGATGATGGCAT
The DNA here is from genome assembly GCF_000334495.1 of Tupaia belangeri chinensis. Classification (NCBI taxonomy): domain Eukaryota; kingdom Metazoa; phylum Chordata; class Mammalia; order Scandentia; family Tupaiidae; genus Tupaia; species Tupaia belangeri. The sequence goes on from NW_006159952.1 coordinate 855,153, forward strand.
GGGCATCATTCATTTACTATTAAATGTCCATCGTAAGCTTCTTCTAACTAAAAAGACACACAGCTACTATTTTTGCTTTGCTGCTTTCAGACTAACTTTATACACACACACACACACACACACACACACACACACACATATGCAAGGACCATACATTTTCCAAGTTCTTGTTTTCACTGCTTTTTTTTTTTGTTGTTGTTGTTTAAACTTGATCTTCATACAGTGCAACTCAAAATCTCTTGAACTATTACTTTAGTTTTCTTATTTTATACTTGAAACACTAAGTCACTGAGAACATGCAACATGAACTTTTTCTCAAAAATATTTTAAATAAATAAAGCAAAAACAGGGAGGGGCGAAGTTTGGTGACTTTATACATCATGGAGCTTGATGTCCACTTGTTAAAATGCCAGTAGTGAGTCAGCCCGATATCAATGTATTACACTTTATATAGTCCATAAGATCATGAAGGCTTTTGACACAAAAGATATGCTCATATTATAATAATTTAATTGATAAAACAAAATGAATACATGGAGAAATCAAAAGAAAAGGGTAATTTATGAGTTTACTAGTATGAATTCAGTAGGAGCAGAAATAGTTTCACTAGAGATGTCATTTCTGTTGATTCTGAAGATTGTGTAGGATTCAATTAGGTTCAAGGGAAAGGCAAAGGGCATTTCTAAAAGCAGAGCTGAGTGAAAAAAGATCGGAGATTTGGAATGGTTGCAGCTTGTGATCATTGAAACAGCAACATGGCTATAGTAAAAATTTGTGTCATATGTTTAGATAGAAGGATGATGCCAGATTATGAAGCTCTTGGGTTTAGGCAGAGGAGTATTTACATGACTTCAATTGGCATATGGAGTCAACAAAGTGAACAGGGTAAAGAAATAATGAAAGTGGTGGTTTGGGTACTTTAGAAAGGTGTGTTTAGCACAATAACCAGTAACCAGAAGACCAACTGCTATGATTTGGATAATAGTTTGTCTCCCAGTGGTTCATGTTTTGGAATTTGGCATTGGGAGACTGTGAGATCCTTTTACAGGTTTTCGCCTTAGGATGTGTGCACTCACTGGAGAGACAGACACAGTGAGAGGGAAAGTGAAAGCGAGAAATCACCCCCTGAGGGGGATGACCATGCCACAATCCCTTCTTCTCCATTCTCCTCCTGGGATATTGGGCATGCGTGCACATGTGCAAGGTGTGGATTTCAAGCCACCAGGTCCAGTACTCGGACCATGATCAGCCATGTGGAAGTTAATCGACTTAACTACAATGCCATCTACTGGCCCCAGATTGTTAGAACTTTGAGAGGTGGGTGACAATACACTGGATCATGGATACATAGTCCTAATGAATAGAATCGTACTTTCTTGAAAGATTGAGTGAGTTCCAGCTTTTGTGAGAAGGAGCTAGTTCCAGTGAGAATGAATTGTTATAAAAGGAAGATGGCTTCCCTCAGGTCTCTCTTTCTGCATGTGTCTTACATCTTCTTTGTTTGGTTGGCCATATTGTGGTGTAGTAGGCCTGATGTCAGCACCATGCATTTGGACCTTTCAGCCACCAGAATCATAAGCCAAATAAATCTCTATATAAATCATCCAGTCTCAGTTATTTCTACTAGCAACATTATAATGGACTGATACCAACTGAACCTGGGTGTTAGAAGAAGGAAGCACAGGGACCAGCAGTTAATGTAATAGCTATGTCACTAAACTCCCATGTAGTTTACCATGGTTCGAGTCCCGGACCCGGTGGCTTAAACTCACATCAGGCACTTGTGCGTGTATGCCCAAGATCCTAAGAAGAGAATGGAGGAAAAGGGATTGTGGTGTGGCCATCCCCCCTGGGGGGTGATTTCTTGCTTTCTGTCTCTCTGTCTTTCTGGCAAGCACATGTGCCCTATAACAAAAACCTCTCAAAAAAAAAAAAAAAAAGAAGAAGAAGAAGAAGATGGAAGCATAGATTACATTGGTGGTAGAATAAATGGAGAAGAAGCAATACATAGATAGTTCAAAGGCAGAAACCAGATTATACTGTGCAAGTAAAACTTCATAGCCTTAAGGGTGAGATAAAGTAGCAGACTGGACAAAACTTGGGACATCTCTTTAGGAACTACTTAGTGGACTTGGGTAGGACATGAGATTTCTATTTTGTGTATGTGCAATTTGGTGTGATGTCTTATAGGCACCTATAGAGAACTCCTCTTAGCAAGATAATTTTAAGTCCGCATAGAAGTTATAGATAAATCCATGAAATAAAATTTATTTAGAATGTAGTAATTCCTACGTTGCTGGTAGTGTTGTAAGAGTTGTTAAAATTATATGCACTGAGAAGATCTGTTATTTCCTCTCCCAATTCAAAATAATTATGCAAAATATACTTCAAAATGCTTTGTACATCAATATGCCACTTGGATGCTTTCTATAGTTTCTCTCTCTTGAAAATTCAGAACAAACAAATATAAGACATCATTCTCTTTTTCTTTCTGTTTTATATTTTTAAAAAAGGCAATATTTAGATTTAGAGTGGTAGCCATAAATCCTCTTTGTAAGAAAAAAACATCAGTATCATGTCTCTATTTTTAATATGAGAAAATTGAGAATTCAGGCTGTTAATGATGCTTTTGAGTTGACTTGGGAAGTGTAAACCAGAAACTAGTAAATTTCCCAATGTTTCATTCAGTGACCCATTCTCTGACTTTCTCAAAGAGAAAATAAGAATACACTTTAGAATTGCCGTGTTACTCAGATAGAATGTGAGGACAAAAAGTCAGAAGACACAAAGTCACCTAAAAACATATATTAGACTACAAATTTCTATTTTCTTGTTTCTTTTAGCTTTCAGATCACATGAATTACTATTTGTTGTCAGGATTTTGTGATGGTGAAAATATAAGATTGGACGTCGTTCTATCCCGTTCTTCTGTTTCAGTTTTTACTCTGTTAATGCTTGGTGCTGTGGTCAAGATAAAAAGACTTTTCTTATTACATTTGCTGGCTTATCAAACTTAGCTGACAAACTCCATAGTGTTGTGGAGATTAAATGAATATTTTGTGGAGAACTGTCTTTTAAAGAGTAAAGAGCTACAAAATGTCAGTCTTCATCATTATAATCATCATCATCATCATCACTTTGTTGACTGGTTTTTCTAAAACTTTTGGACAAAAAAATACATCAAGCCACATTGTTATTCCTTTAGTAAAGATCTTGTCATTTTAAAACATCGAATAAATGATGCTACATATTATTTGTACTAAATTTGTGTGTGTGGGCGTGTGTGTGTGCACGTGTGGTAACCTTTCAAACAGTGAATGGTTTATAGTTACTACAAATTGACTAAAGGTCCCAGGTATCCATTGTATAGTTTTCAGCTTTATGATATTAAGTCAGAGGTTCTCTTTGCATAAATTACTCCCCAGGGAGTAGCTTACACATGGGGAGAATCTGCTTCAATAAGTACTTAATTATAAAATGATCTAACTTTAAAGGAAATGAAAATAGAGGTAATTTGCCCCCTGAGGTGTGAGGAGGTGTTATTGAAAGCCTCAAAGGTTATCTTACACAACTTTGGAAATACAACCGAGATAAGGAACATTAGATAGAGCATCTGCATATTGATATATATTTATAATCCTGGCTCATTCTGTAGTTCTCAAGAACTATAAACATTTTAACAGCATTTGTAAAGTGAAAGAGATCACTTAAAAAGGTCTGTATGTGTTGTGGTGTGTGGGAAGGGGTTATCAGTTTGGAGAACTCATGACCATTTTTACTTATTAAGGCAGAATAAATCAGTTGAAGCTTATTATAGATGAAGATAAATTTACATCACTTAAAGTATTAACATTTTTCCTTTCCTCTCATTAAGGAAAGAAAGCCGTTTCTGAGCCACAATCTTGTAGTTCATGCTATACATTTTAGAAAGCACACCTCCAAGGCAGAGTATTGCAAACACTGATTAGGAGCATAGGTCACGATATTCCCCCAATGTTTGCCATTTCTAAATGTCTTGCCATTATACAGGCGCAGCCTCTTACAGAATTTGTCTTGTAGTAAGTACAGATCCAGTGGCATGCCATACATATATGTATATGTGTGTGTGTGTGTGTGTGTGTATACATATATATATATATATATATATATATATATATATGTATATATATATATATATATATATATAATTTTTTTCCATGACTAAGAGAGAGAGAAAGAGAGAGACTGAGAGACCATTTACTCAACAGGGACTATGGACTTGATGCTGCGTACTGAGAGAGATCTCTGGGGGTGAAGCTGGAACCCTCACATGTGAGTCAGCCTTGTAAAGCATCATGTTTTACCACTGTACTACCATTTGGCCCCTAGTGACAAGCTGTTTGTCATGGTTTCAATCTGAGCACCTTGGGAGAATTTGGTGGCTTGGACCTCAGAGGCTGTGACAACAGTGATAGGAAACTGAGGAGGGAATTTGACTTTTGTAGTGTTGGCTTGTGCATTCAGTCAACAGTAGTATCCTCTGAGAGACAACTTGAGGGAGCTAAAATGCCTTGCAAGATGGCTTAAAATTTGCTCCATTTTCATTTTTTGCAGTCACTTATACATTCCCTTCACTTATATTTTTCCACTGATAATTGTTTATGGAGAGTATACCTAAATTCTTATTTAACAATGAATTATTTTCGTTTAGAAAAGCAATGATATATAGGCTTTCCTTTTTGTGAAACAATATTATCATGTCAAAAAGTATCATGAAGCTTACATTAGAAGGACCATGAAGTACAATTGATTTGCTGTCCCTGATCTGACAGGCAGCTCCTGGTCAATAATCATGGAGAGTCAAAATTCATCTCCCTCAAAGATGGGGATTCTCTGCCCTGAGTCTTCCTTAAAGCTTCCTTCCTTGCTTAGAGTCCCTTGTCACTGCTTTGCACAAAGCCACTCTGTTTTGAATTGTTCCTGCTTATCAACATGTACACATTTTTAGTCATCTGCTGGTCCCATAACTCTTAAAAGTATCATCAGGGGACCAGCAGATGGTGTAATGGTTACATTGCTGGACTCCCACGTAGTCGACCATGGTTTTAGGTCTGGACCCGGTGGCTTAAACTCACACTGGGTGCATGTGCGTGTGTGCCCAAGATCCCAAGAGGAGAATGGAGGAGAAGGGATTGCCAGGTGGCCATTGCCCCTAGGGGTGATTTCTCACTTTCTGTCCCTCTTTCTCTGTCCCTCTGGTGAGCGCTTGTGCCCTATAGTAGAACTCTCTTAAAAAAAATAGCATCGGCGCGGGGCGCGGGAGCTCATGCCCCCGGAGCGGCGGCGCCCGCCAACGAAAGAAGGCCCCCGCAGAAGCAGC
>NW_006159952.1:862938-874149 GCF_000334495.1 Tupaia belangeri chinensis
TAAGGATATGTCAGCTGTGCTAGCTAGTGGATATATTTAGACAAATTGAGTTCATTGGTAGAACAATTGAATGGGGGGGGGGGGGGAGCCATTGAGGGCAATCATGGACGCCTAGGATGGCAAAACAAAAGGCAAGGTATGCAGGACACAAAAATTGGGAAATCATTTGCTGAGAACATATATGTTGATGTGCTTGATTGAGCCAATGCACAGTGTATTTTGGATGGAAAATTCATATGTGTGTTGTGATGAGAAAAGAAAAAAAAATTTATAATAAAAAAACAAAGTATAAAAAAAAAAACAAAAAACAATCAGTCACCAAAAAAAAAATAGCATCATCAGGAATGGCAGTAACAATAGGTCTTTCAGGTGCTTTCTGTTTGGAGAAATCATTTTTATTGTATATGCTCTCATGGTTCTTGATTCTCCCATCTTAACTCTTCCAGCTCAACCCTACCATTTTTATATTCTTGGTATCTTAAATCCATCAAGGTCAGCAAGGTTGTACTTATTTTTGTTTTCTATGGTACCTAATGGAAGATTTTATCAGGTTTCTTCCCCCCCCCCCCATTTGGACTTGTGCACTTTCTGGAGAAAGACAGAAGACAAATAGAGAGAAGGAAAACAAGAAATCCCTCCCACCAAGGGGATGGTCACTCTGAAATCCCTTCTCCTCCACTCTCTCCTTTTGGGATTTTTTTTTAAATTTTTTTTTTTGAGAGGTTTTCGCTATAGGGCGCGTGCGCTCGCCAGACAGACAGAGAGAGACAGAGAGACAGAAAGCGAGAAATCACCCCCCAGGGGGATGGTCACGCCACAATCCCTTCTCTTCCATTCTTCTCTCGGGTTCTTTTGCACACACAAACACGCGCCCGGCGTGAGTTTTAAGCCACCAGGCCTGGGACGCGAACCGCGGTCGACTACGTGGGAGTCCAGTGACATAGCCATTACGCTAACTGCTGGCTCCCTCTCCCATTGGGATTTTGAGTATGCACACATATGTGCCTGGCATGATTTTCAAGCTGTCAGGTCTGGGACTTGAACCATGGTTGACCATGTGAAAGTCCAGAACCTTAACCATCATGCCACCTGCTGGTCCCTTTATAAGTCCTTAATACAGTGATCCTAAACATTTTTTTTTTCTTTCAGTGCAACCAAGAGATTAGAATATTCCTTTTCATGAAAGAGGCTTTAAGCAATACTGATTTTTCATATCTGGAGTATAGAGAAGAAATCAGACTCTTGTGATTTGGGGGTGGATATGTATCTTGGAAAGGGTCCCCAGGTGATTGTGATATATGAGAAGGCTTCCATTGGAAAGGAAATAAATCAAGTTATATGGTAGAAATTCTCTCTACCGTGTTAACAACCCATGAAAGCAAGAAAAAACAAACATGACACAAGAAAACAAAAACACCAAACAAAACAAAGCAAACCCCTCCCCCCCCAAAAAAAAACCCCAAAATAAAAAAAAAATAAGCAAATAAAAAAACTAAGACAGGCCAGCTCTGAAAATACACAGGAGTGATGAGCAATTCTCTGTGCTTTTCCTGACTTTTGGTTTGGCGGCCTACTTGCAACATCTCTGTTTTGTAATTCTTTTTCTTCCCCACTAAGGAAAATAAGAGGCCTCTGCCCTGGCTATGACTCTTAGGCTGTGACGCCGTGCTTTTGGATAGACTGCACTCCTAGACACTGGGTTAACCTATCCATTTTTGTTTCTCATAATTTTACAGTTATGCTAGAAGTGGACGGAGAAATTAAATCTCTGAATGTCTGAGTGAAACACAATTTACGCATGCAGAAACTTCCAACAAAGACTATTTTGGTTAAAAATCGTTTTGCAGATGGTCTCAGTAGTTCAAGTTGTATCTTATCTACCCAAATTACATCTCATCTACCATCTGTGACAAGCCCAAGTTAAAATCTCTGTGCTCTTTCTCTCTCTCACTGGCAGACTGATAAGTACATCTATTAGGTACAAAATTTTTTGACATCATATGCAACAAACTCAAAGGCCTATAAGGAAGTGAGTATGTATGGGACCCAGTCCCACTTAAGCATGATTAATGAGATAATGCCCTTGGGTTGGAGAAGGACGGTGGCATGAAAAAATGAGATCTTCAGGGACCAAAAGTAAAAATTCTGAGCTTCAGCCCCTGTATCAGGCTAGCAGTTGGTGATTCTGTATTATTGACATTGTATTAAGTTTGTGACCACATAGATCTTATCAGTGTAGGGTGCTTCTCAATGCTGACTTCCTGCCTAATTGTTCAATATAGTACATGAAATTCAGTGCTCTCTATTTTCCAGTAGAACACTCTCATATCTATCAACATTGGGGTATCTCTCTTCTCAAACCTCTCTCTGTAGTACTCTGAGAGTGGACTATGTGAGCTTTTGGGTTCATTTACTTGACTGATAGCTCCTAGATGATTAAAGATAGCTTTATGCTATTATTAATTCCCCATATGATATATCATTGGAAGCTAGATTAGGAAAAAAGAAAACTATGACCAAACAATAATGGAAAAATTAATTTTTTTTTCACAAGTATAATTTGTAGGATTATCAAGAAGGAAGCTGATTATCTTTTGCACATAAAGATTCTCTTCACTCCCATCCAGGCATTGCTTGCCTATTTTCCTTCCCCAGAGGACTGAAACAACAGAAATGAGACCAACAAATAACAATTACAACATCCCCCTGGGATGTCTCTGTCTCTCTCTCTCTCTGTCTCTCTAGCAAGCGCACCCACCCAATAGCAAAAATCTCTCTTTAAAAAAGAAAAATTTAATTGCACAAAGTTCACTTATTTTGATAAAGGTAGAGAGATCATGCCATTTTTGAGGCTGAGAAATGAACTCACTTCAGTTATCCCTGGTACTTCCGGAAACATAATGTTTGGAAGGCTTTCCCAGCTTATTGAGACAGAGTAATTAGTCATGATGGACACTCATGATATTTCTATCGTCTATCTTAATGCTGTCCTGAGATTTGCAACTCAAAGTGTTTAAATTTTTTAAAAAATTATTTATTTCTTCCATGAGAGAGAGAGAGAGAGAGAGAGAGAGAGAGAGGCAGATTAATGACAGTCCCAGTATGGTCCTTATTCTGCCCTCCCCCCCTCCCCCCCAGTCTCAGCAAGGCTAAGTCACAAGCTGGTTTGCACCAGTACACTCTGAGGGTCCTTGGGATGGGAACACAGGACCTTTCCTATGTGAGTACAGATGTGTTACCACTGCACCACAGCTTGCCCTCAAAGCGTGTATTGGCATCAGTATTGGCATCACTTGGGCTTGACAATGCTGATATGTAGGTCCTGGCCTAGACCCATGTAAACAGCATCATCAAAATCTGCATTATAACAATGCCTCTGTGGGGGCCAATAGGTGGCATAGTGGTTAGGGCATTTGACTCTGACATGGCTGACTACAGTTTGAGTCCTGGACCTGGTGGCTTGTCACTCAGGGAGCATGCGCATGCATGCCCCAAATTCCAGGAAGAAAATGGAGAAGAACGGATTGTGGTGTGGCCATCCCCCCTGGGGGGCTGATTTTTCACTTTCTCTCTCATTGTTTTGTCTTTCTCTGGTGAGCCCACGTACTCTACGGCAAAAACCTAAAAAAAAAAAAAAAAAAAAAATCCCAAACCCAACTTCTCTATGATTTATATAAATAGTCAAATCTGAGAAGTTCTGGAAGACAGAAAGGCATATACAATCTATCTCTCATCAGAATGTCTGTCCCCAAACCCCTACTCTCTGTGAAGAGAATTTTATATACACGATTTTATATATGACATGTACTCTATTTGATAGCTAATTTTTCCAGTTATGGAAAGAAAACAGCAATTATTTTGTTTGGGTAGATAAAAGTTTTTTAGTTTCCTAATTTTTTTGGACTCCCGTCACTGTTGCATTTAACTGATACACCCCACAGGAAGCACATGTTTCTGTAGCACCTCCTTCGCTGAAGAACAGGCATGGAGGCACTCCATAAACCAAGTCCCAGAGATGAATCAGAATGACCAGGCAGAAATTGTTCCCTGGAGAATGATTTAAAAGGAGCAAACATCATCTTTTTTTAAAGAAAATGAAATAATACAGTCTTTCTATATTAAAAATCAAATTACATTAAGAGAATGAAGAAACCAGTCACAGAGTAAAAGAAAATATTGTGAAATATATATCTAATAAAGGATTTCTTTCTAAAATGAAACAAGAACTCATAAAATTTCCAAAAATTGGCAGAAGATCTCAATAGACAGCTCATCAAAGAAGACATATATGAATGGGAAATAAGCATATTAGAAGATGTTGGACATCATACGTCACTACGGCATTGCAAATTAAAAACAACAATGAGATGTTACTCTGCACCTACTAGGATGACTATAATCTAAACGAATCTGACAATACCAAATACTAGAGAGGTACAGAGCAAAAACGAAGGGTCATTTGTTGTTGATGGGAATGAAAAATGGAATACCCAATTTGGAAGGCAGCTTAGATTACCTTCCAAAGCTAAATATAGTCTTCCCCTACAACCCAGTCATTAGGCTCCTAGATATTTACTAACTGAGTTTAAAATTCCAGTCCACATAAACATACAAATATTTATGGCAACTTTATTCATAATTGCAAGAGAGTACCTTCAGTTAGTGAATAGGGAAACCACTGTGGTATGTCCATACAATAAGATGTTATCCAACAATGAGAGAGAGAGAGAGAGAGAGAGAGAGAGAGAGAAAGCAAGAGAACTATAGAAAAGACATGGGGAACCGTCAGTGCATATGCTGAATGAAATAAGACGCTATAATTTCAACCATTTAACATTTTGGAAAAGGTAAAACTATACAAATGGCAAAAAAATCAGAGGTTGCCATGGGTTTGGGGTAGAGGAGGGGATGAGTAGGTAGAGCCAAGGGACTTGTTAGGGTAGTAAAATTAGTCGGCAAGTACTGTCATGATGGATACATGTCATTATACATTTATCAAAACCTATAGAACATTATAACACAAAAAATGAACATTTGTGTAAACTATGAGTTATAGTTTATAAGAAGGTATCGATATTGGTTTATTGGGGCCAACAGGTGGTATAGTGATTGAGGTGCTGGACACCCATGTGGCTGACCATCGTTCAGGTCCTGGACTGTTGGCTTGAAATTCATGCTAGGCACATGTGCATGCACACCCGAAATCCCAAGAGGAGAATGGAGGAGAAGGAATTGTGGTGTGGCCATTCCTTTAGAGAGTGATTTCTTACTTTCTGTCTCTCTGGAGAGTGCACACACTCTATAGCTAAAAAAAAAAAAAAAAAAAAAAAAAAAAAAGGAAAAAGAAAAAAAAAACTCTTAAAATTGGTTTATTAATTGGGACAAATATGTCATGCTAATGCAAAGTGTTAATAATGGAGGAAATTATGTGTGTGAGTTGGGTGGGTATGTGGAAGTCTATGTACTATACTCAATTATTCTGTAAATCTAAAACTGTGCTAAAAGTCTACTAATGATTTTAAAACATGAATTGCACAGAAATGCTTGGTTCGCTGAGGATTGACTGAGACAGTCTAGGAAAGTCAAGGAAGGAGTGCCATAAAAACAATCAATCCAGTAGATATCTGATTGTTTTGGAGCACAGATACATGCAAAACCAAGTTTCTATGATAAGATGAGTACTGATTGTACAGCCACGGTCATCTGACCTGTGTACAGGGCAGACATGACTGCTGAGTGAACATGGACAAGGAAGATGTTAATTTCAATTGGTGTAAGCTGACACTTGGTGCCAAAGTGGTTTTTGAGCCAGTTCTTAAAAAGTGAGCAAGCTTTAAGTTATACATATGTAGGAAAGGGACAAATGTAAAGCTGGTGGTTAGAGGTTAAAAGAGGACAAACAAATTACAAGGGTTAAAATTCTAGATTATGTATTTAAATTATGTGAGGATCCTCATTAACAGGGCCAAATGAGAAATAAATAGAGGCAGAATCCTTCTAGAATTATCAAACGTCCATGCTTTTATCTGTAGTCACTCATCATGTCTTAAGTTGAATCCTAGGAAACTGCCATTTTCTATACAAAGTATTATGGACCTTAACAAATTTATATGATACAACTTAATATTATTATTCACTGTCTTCTAAGATGTATTTCCTATACTGTGTCATTTTCAGCAACACTTGATGTTATAGGGATATGCTTGATATATGTAAAAATAAACTCATCAATTATGTATCTAGAATTAGATGATTAAAAGGCTAGGAAACTAAACACACACACACACACACTCGCTCACTCACATACAGTTGCACATGCACAGAAAAACCCAAGTAAGTTAAGCTTGAGAAGGAAAGAACAATACATTTCTCAATATCTTCACTGGCAGAAGATATAGAGAACGTTCCTGAAGTTCTCAGCACTTGTTTAAAGATTTTGAAAATAAGCAAAACATGTCTCTTTCTGGCTAGGAGAAAATAAAGACAAAATCACTTTTAAGTATGTTAAAAAAAGAGAAACAAATCAGGACTACAGAGAAAAGGGGAGACATTCTAAAATATGGTAATTGGAATCCAATGTCAAGTTCTTTGTTCTTAAAAAAAGAAACCTTATAATAACAAAGTGACATCTCACTTTTTCACGAGATATTTGGATGATCCACCTAAGAATGGTGCTCACATTTAATGAAAACATTAATACCTATTAATATTTGTCTTCCTAATCTAATAATAACTTTTAGCTCATAACATCCTATAATTTGCTTGGGTAGCCCCAAACTAAACTCTAGTGCTATTTGTCAGTTTTCATGTTTACAAAACACTTTTTTTTAATGGCCCCTTAGCCATTGATGCAGCAAATAATTATATAAACAAACTATAAAATATATATTTTTTTATCTGTGTGTGTGTGTGTGTGTGTGTGTGTGTGTGTGTGAGAGAGAGAGAGAGAGAGAGAGAGATTACAATGACGCCAGTAATTTTTCCATTTAGGATCTCATTCTTTAGATTATCTGCAAGAGCTTTGATTTTTTTAAACACAGATAACGCTACAATGGCTAAATATATTTGTATTTCTGCAATGAGAATTACATTATTATCTCACTCATGTTCTAGTATATGTGCAATTCAGCCTCTCCTCAGCATTGAATCTTGAAAAGAAATTATAGCACTGAAGGGACAATCTTAATTCTTAAGTCATCTCTATAAAGGAGAATGAGTTCAGAGGTCAAAGAAAGGTCTGCTTGGCTTTAGTTCATCCTTATAGCTCTGCTGTTTTTTTTTTTTTTTTTTTTTAGGAAAAGAAAACTACAACATTTTAAGGAGGCTATTCTCATCTCCACGCAGCACCAGAAATTATTCCAGAAGTAAAATGATAGTTTAGAATGCCCCTCTGGAAGCTTTCTCTTACAGTTTGGCATCTTATGCTAAACAGCACAAAGGCCTTGTGTCAGTGTGGGACCATGGCAAAGGCTTAGCCACCCAACAAACGTAGAGTGAGTGACTAGCTCCCTCGAAGACTGAAGTCTGTTCTGCTGATACTGCACACTTTCTCTAAAGAGATTACCAGCGTAATCCTAAATATTATAGGACCCAAGCTATCTTATTTTTGAGCTCATCAGATCCAGCATGCTACACATAATCCCTAACAGCTTTATTCCGTGTTTATGTAAGCTGAAGTGGTATGAACAGTGACTGGACCTTCTATTTCCCAGGACAACATCGCTCTGTATAATTGTCACAAAAAGAAAAACAGGCATTATGACTTTCACATTCTATTTGAACCCATCTTTTCCTTTCGGACTGACTTTTTCTTTTAGGCAAGCAGAAGATTCATAATCAATGTCTTGTAGTCTCTAACACCATTTGAATGGAGATGTTTGTGGTCATCTCATTTATTAGCTGTGATTATAATATATTCATTTGTACCAATGACATTTTGATCCTACCAGATTTGAGTTGGCAGGAAAGTTGTTTTTTCCTCTCATTTGTTTAGATGTTTGCATTACTTCTAAAGTAGCAGAGATTTCTGTTGTAGAGGAAAAGGGCATTGACAAAAGCCAGAAATCGGAAACATGGTATTAAGATTCTAATGTAATAACTTAAAAAAAAAAAAAACCAACCTTGGGCTGTAATTTAAGATATTCCTTTTAATTTCTACTAAAACTTAAGAGGTAAAAGTATCTAGATATTTTTGAAAAATGTGAAAATTCATTTGTTATACACAGTTCACTTAAACTCAATAGGTGTGCATATATGTGCACATTAATCCCTAAAATCACAGTGCTCTGTGTAATTGTACATCAAATCAGGGGAAGAAAGAAACGTTTCTGTTCACCTGTGAGCCTCTGCTAATTGTGATTCAAACCCAAAGAGGATTAAGTACATAGACATTAATATGTGTCCAGTGTTATTAATTTCTAAACAACAACAGCAACAACATCCTGAGTAAATCTGTTAACAGTAAGGATAAATCATTGTTTAAAGGCTGTATTTCTGTCAGACTACAATCTGCTGGGAAGGGCTTATTTAACCAATAAACTCTTTAAATACATATATTTTGAAATCTGTAAATAATTGCAGAGAAACAATATTTATTATTTTCTGAAGATACAGGCACCCCAAAGCTCTAAACATTGCAGAAAGATCTAACTTTGAGTTTACATGTTTGAAGAAGTTGTCGTTAGATTATGGACTTTTAAGAACATTGCAAGCTTTATATTACTGGAAACAATTTTATCAGTTTACATTTTAGTATTTACATCTTTTCATTTGCTATACAGTGTCAGTAAAGAAATGACAATAAGTCACTTTACCTTGAAATATTTTTAAAACAAATGTTCAAACCTTGCCCAGGTTATGAGAACTCATCTATGTTATACATGTAGGGAACTATGCACTAACTTACTTGCAAAAATGTAGAAGAAAAATTCAAACATAATTAACCTCATTGTTAATAATCTATTTAACCAAATAGATGTAAAAAAAAATAGAACACCTAATATAACATATTAACTAGTTTTTTAATTAATAAAGAAAAATGATTGTGATAATAATAATACCAATAACTAAAATCAAAGCTACAAAGTTGTGACAAGGATGTTCATATAGTTAACCTAATTTTCGTGTACTGTGGTGGGTGGCTACTTGAATTTAGTCTCAAAATGTATGTGCTTGGTAATTTGCCTCAGGATATGACAATATCTCTATGTAAATGTCTTCTCCAGCATAAAATTAAGCTTGAGTGGCTTGTTTATTATACACATTCCCAAGTAAGAAAATATTTTATTGTCCTCGAACCTAACTATCAATTTATTTTGCTGTGATCTTATAAATACCTACTTTTTTTTTTTTTCCCTGTAGGATGGTTTATAAAGCTTAAAATCAGAATGAAGAAAATGCAGAACTTACCAGTGGCGTCAGCTTTAGTTTTGAGCTGGTTCTCACACATTTTGGCGTAGCAATTAAAAGTCTAACTGAAAAATATTACGCTTTTCACTGGCGGTCTGAAGACTGCCCCTATGTTATTTCACAACTAGAATCCCAACAGACTGCATTAATGAGATTAAATGAAAGAGGAGTTAAAGGCATCAACTGTTCCATTTCATTAAGTAAGGGTGAAAGGCTGCTCAGGCGAGTAAGGCAAGGGGGAGAATATTGGTTTTTCTTTTTGATTCCACTTATTCGTTAAAGAATGCAGCATTTGCTAAATAGCACTCAGCAGTTTAAAGACATCATTTTCCTTCTACAATTGTGTAGACCTATACGTTCCACGCTTAAATTCCTCTTTGTTTTCATGCTATTAGGAACAGACCCAGTATGTACACACTATGTAACAAGAGTCATCCCTGCGATTATAAAAGTATAACATACATTCCCTTCAGAATTAGTTTGCCTCCAATTATTTCAAATCCTTTTACTGAGGCCCAGCAATGAAAGATCACATAAAGGTATTACCGCGCTCTTGTTCTCCCAAATATCGGGTCACAGTTGTCTGTGCAGTGATTAATTGAGCACAGAGGCACTTTACAGAAGCTTCTGTAAAATAAGAACGATAAAGACACCCAGGCAGAAATTGCCTATCCTCAACCCTTGTCACTAGGAAGGATAAATACACGAATTTGTAGAAATTGCTTTGACTTCCATAGGAGAAAACATGCTCTTTATGCAAGCGCAGAATGCTTACGTAAGTATCGGCTTTATTTAACTTTTGCTTAGAGTTGCTAAATTGCTTCAAGATGAATTTTCAGCCTTTCTCTTCATCCCTTACCTCCCCCTACCACCTTTGACAGTTCTCATTTTCCTTCCTGCTAATCACTTATTACAAATGGTTTCTTTCTTTTTTAAAAAATTTGTGTATATATGTATATGTATGTGTGCGTATGAGAGAGAGAGTAGATTTTTGGACAAGCTCCCATCGTTGCAGGACCCTCTCGCTCCATCCTCCCAGCTAGCCAAGGCTGCTGGGGCATGCCACTGCACCCAACTATTAAGGGTGGACTGACAACCAAACCCAGGCTTTAAAGGTGGCTTCAGCCTCTGAGTAGCAGTGTCTTTTTCTTTTTTTCCTAGAATTATTTTTTTGATTTCATTTATTATTAGTAGTAGTATTAAATTTGCTATAGGGCACATGCACTCACCAAAGAGAGACAGAAAGAGGGAGAGGGAAAGTGAGAAAGCAAGCTGCCAGGTCCAGGCCTCAAACCATAGTCAGCCATGTGGGAGTCCAGAGCTTGAACCACCTGTTGGCCCCAAGCAGCAGTATCCTAGCAGAGAGATTCACCAGGGCCAAGTCCACACATGGTTTCTTAATTTCCTTCCTTTCTATTTTTCTCTTCTCTTATACATCTCCACTTTCCACATTTTTTCTTGGCCTGCATCAAGGCAGAATTGCTTTTCAATAGCAAGAAAGATAAGGTATAGAGAGGTGGGTAAATCCATCCAATCTGGATGCCTATAGGAATAATCTGGAGAGATTATAAAAATTGACGTCCAGAATTTTCCTTTGATCATGCCTCCCCACTACCATTGTAGGCCATTGCACTTAGACTTTAAAATACTTCTAAACTGATTCTTTTTTTTTTCTCTCTCTTTCTTTCTCTTTCTTTTTTATTTCATTTTTGGGCTATAGAGCATGTGTGTTTGCTGGAGAGAAAGGGGGAGAGAGAGAGAGGGAGAGAGAGCGCGCCCGCTCTGTGCAGGGTTCGCGTCGCA
>NW_006159952.1:874233-981238 GCF_000334495.1 Tupaia belangeri chinensis
AAAGAGAGAAAGCACCCTCTGTGGAGGATGGTCACGCTGCAATCCCTTTTCCTCTATTCTCCTCTTGGGAGAAATGCCCAGCATGTTCCTCAGGCCACTGGGTCTAGGATTGGAACTGTCCAGTTGGCTATGTGGAATCCAGCTGCCTTACCAGTCAGGCCACAAGCTGGTCCCTAAGATGATTCTAATGGGCAGATAGGACTGAAAAACCTTGGAATATTCCAGAGAATCACCAGAGAGAAATACTATAGATTCCTGACCCCATTGAATACCATGTCAGAGTCTGAAGAGGGGTCTAGGAAGCTGTAGTAATAAGTGTTTAGAGATTTGTTATTGGATAAATTTGGAAAAAATGAGGAAACTTGGAGTTAGCACAACAGGAGTTATGAGTATTCTTTTGTAAGTTACTCAACTTTTCCTGTACTTCAGGTTTCCCATCTCTGAAATAAGATCACAACACCTACTCATTAAACGTGGATGGAGTAAATGTGTAAGTGCTTAGCTCAATCTCTGGAATACACTGGGAATTCAGTAAATATAATTGATGGTGTATCTACCTGCCTCCACTTATCTTAGGAATGTGTATTTTGACAATTTACCCTGGTTATTAGGCACTCATTCATTTTATACTTATTAATTAATTAATAAGTTATTGATACTACTTGGTTTGGGTGCTGGGAAATAAATATAACCAAGTTCACAGCTCAGTGTGTATGTTAAAAACCTTAATCCTATTTAATTCCTTTCACTGTAGTCGTTGGCTTTTCTGTGTAATGCTAGAAATAATATTCTTCGCAGACTTGTCGGTAATAAGGATAAGTAAGGAAGCCATTTTAGAACTCTATTTATTTTTTTAGTCAGAAAGCAAGCCGACCTGCCGCATGCCACTGCACCTAACCTATTAACCCGACTTGGGGTGGGTACCAAATATTTCATGTGTTCGAGTTCAAATACAGAGACAGAATTCGTCCCCATGAACAATTTAAAGGTTATTAAATGTTAATCTGTGTGGAATAAAATTTACAGGCACCGTCTATAAAGGATTGAAAGCCAAATACCAGGGCGGAAGTTTACAGCTCTTCAGGAAGAAGTCCAGTTCCTGTCTTGGCCAACCAGAGATGGGCATGAGAAAGCATCAACACTGAATCAGCAGTGTCCCGATGCACAGAGCAATGCTTGTCCCCACAAGAACAAAGAACAGGGCTGGAGATGACATACGAGGGGAGAACCAGCCTGAGTTCAGGAAAGAAGGAAGTTGGTATTTTCCTTAAATTATAGTTTTATTACATCACATTCCTTGTCAAAAACGTTTTCATCCTCCAGGGTTTCCAACACAAACCCCTGTTTCTTCTTGGCCTGGCTTTCTGCAACTCGGGCCTGCTCTGTCTTCAAGCCCTCATCTGTGAGCTTAGGCCAAATGGCCCTGAATGCCTCACTTTTCTTTTTCATGCCACTTCTCTCTCCTCCTTGGTCCTCTTAAAGGCCCCTCTATACTATGCTCCAATTAGCCTCATCCAACTTATTCTTAAAGATCCAGCCCAACTCCCACCACCTCCTGATTAAAGCACTTCCTGATCATTTTGCCAACAGATTTCTGCTTACATTGGGCTCCTAGTTTTCTACCACGCCTTTGGTCTTGGAGGTTTGGATTAATCCTGTTTATATGCTTACCGCTCACCTTGACTATAAGCTCCTTATGGATAAAACTCCCTTTGCATGTCTTCCTAGCATAGGGTTCAATAACGTGCATAGAGCCTGTCAATGGGTGAATATATACTCACCAACTGACCATAACACGGGGAGGACAAATATGTCTCACCCTGTCATTTCTTGGAACTCATGTTCTATGTAGGAGCCCATCTGTGGGATGTATTTGCCTCCTTGCTTGCTGCTATTTAGTGGAGGTGAAGGAGAGGGTAAGGAAAAACAGCTGTTGTCTCTTTTTGTTTTTCATTTAATCAAAGCTGGCGTCTCCAAGTATAAGAATGAAGAGGTTGAAACTAAACACTTCTTTGTTTTGTTGGTTTCTTTTTTTTTTTTGAGATATTTTTGCTGTAGGGTGCATGCGTTTGCCAGAGAGAAAGAGAGAAACAGAGAATGAGAAATCATCCCCCGGGGGATGACCACCCTGTAATCCCTTCTCCTCATTATCTTCTTGGGATTTTGGGCACGCCACATGTTGAGCATGAGTTTTCAGCTGCCAGGTCTGAGACCCGAACCATGGTTAACCACATGGGAGTCCAGCAACATAACCATTTCACCATCTACTGGTTCTGTGGTTGTGTTTAATACACTACCTTTCCTTCATCCTCTTTGTCGGGCACTTAATTATCACTTTGGATTATTGTCTTATTGTTTAGATCTTTCCTCTCCTGTTGGTAGATTGCTTTTTCATTGGGTAGAAGTATTCTCTTTAGAAGTGAGAGAGAGGGAATTGTTCTCTCCCCTTGTGGCTCTCTCTTGACTCATCCCACCTGAGGTAGAAGCTATTGTATACATTTCACACCAACATGGCACTAGCACTGTTCCTAGTATCACAATTATCACAATTATTTTCTGTCCTATCACATTAAGTTCATAGGACAGAAAAATTTACTTCCACCCCCAATCTAAGATTTAGGGAGAAATGAGGGATGAATCTTCCTAAACAAAAGAAATGTCATAACAAAGAAAGACTTGGATTTTTTTAAAGAATTATTTTATTTAATTGTATTTATTCATTTATTTTTATTTTAATTTGACCAGAGAGGGACAGAGAGAGAGAGAGGGAAAGTGAGAAAGCAAGCCACCAGGTCCAGGACTCGAACTGCTGTCAGCCCTGTGGGAGTCCAGTGCCTTTAACCACCATGCCACCTGCCGGTCCCAAGACCTGAATTTTAAAGGAAGTCATTCCATGTGGAAACAGTGATCTCCCAAATGCGGCCCACTCCCCAGCCCAGCAGTCATAGCATCCCTGGGACCTTGTGAGAAATGCAGATTGTTGGGCCCTACCTTAGACCTGCTGAGGTAGAGACTCTGCAGTGAGACCAGTGACCTGGTTTCCACAAGCTCTCCAGATCTGATGCATGCGTGTGTTTCAGAGTCACTGAAAGCATGGACTTCCCAGTCAAAAGGAGCTAGACCTTTTTTTTTAAAAAAAGATTTATTATTTATCCATTCATTACCAGAGGGTATAGGCACTTGCCAGAGAGAGAGAGAGAGAGAGAGAGAGAGAGAGAGAACTCTCCCCAGTGGGGCAATCGTTTTTCCTCCATTTCTGCATCCTGTCAGGATTTAGAGCATGTACATGTACCTGTTGTGTTTTTAAAGCTGTCGGGATTGGGATTTGAACCATAGTCAGTCATGTGGGAACTGGCTCCCTTGACCACTGTGCTATAGGCAGGCCAAAAGGAGCTAGATTTAATTCAGGTTGGTTACACACTAGCCGTGTGGTCTGGATGCTACATAATCTCCTGATGTTTCAAGTTTATCATCTGTAAAATGGAGATCTGTGGTCTGAATGTGTCCCCCCCCCCCAAATTCATATGTTGAAGTCCTAACCTCTAGGCAATGGGAATAAGAGGTAGGAATTTAGAAAGTGATTATATAAGGAAGGCAAAACCCACATGAATGAGACTAATGCTCATATACAAGAGGCCTCAGATAGTCATCTTGTCCCTTCTACCAACTGATGACACGGTGAGAAGGTGCCATCTCTAAACCAGAGAGTGACTCCCAGACATTGAGACAGACATGCTGCTGCTTTGATTTTGGACTGTCCAGCCTCTAGAACTGCAATAAATTTCTGTTGCTTGTGCGTCGTTTAGTGCAGGGTTCTTTGTTCTAGTAGTGTGAAGGTGCTATGTTAACAGGTGCTAAGGACACCCACCTGAGAAAGGTGTTGAAGAGTTAAGGCGAGATCATTCTCGCAAAGTATTCAAAGCAGTTCTGGCCCCATAGTACATGTTCAGTAACTATAAGCTATGACAGTGACATTACTTCAGTGGAGAATAGAAAATGTTCCATACTTAAAATCTCTGCTATTTGTCTCTACACACTTCTCAAAACTTGACTGCACATTAAAATCACTTGGAGAGCTTTTTAAAAATAATGATTTCCAAAAGACTGATGCCAGACTAAATTCGGTTAGAATTTTAGGAAGTGACACCAGTCATTTTTTTATTTTACAGAAGATACCAAAATGCTTCTGACATTTGGTGCAAAGACAGTTGTAATGTATCATAATGCCATGAGAAAAAAAAAAAGTGAGACAAATTCAGGTAAGAATGAATCATTAATGTGAGATATTGTAGTCATTATTGCCATCATTTTGCCAAAATTCAATGATAGAAAAGTACCAAGAGGGTTGACCTAGTCGTTAAGGGAAGTGGACATGGCAGCTTGAAAAAAAAAATATATATATATGCCTAGAGCATGCCCCAGATTCCTGCAGGGTGGAGAAATGGAGGAGAATGGAGTGGAGTGCAGAAGATCACACCCCACTGGTGGGTACTTTCTCCTTCGCTCTAGCTTTCTGTCTCTTTCTGGTGAGTACACATGTCCCCTGGAAAATTGAAAAAGAGAGAGAGAGAAGAAGAAGTATAAAGAATGCCAAAAGATAGGATCTAGAGTGGAGTTTCTCATCTCTGCCATTGTTGATGTTCGGGGCTGGATAATTCTTTTCTCTGAGGGTGGTTCTGTGCATTGTAAACATCGCCAGCCTCTAGCCATTGGATGCTAATCTCAATCCCCTAGTTGTGACAACCAAAAAGCTTTCCAAATATTGCCAGATATCTCCTGGGCTTTCCTAAAACAGGGTCCGTTGGCAACCTCTGCTCTAGTTTCACCACCTGGATACAAATATAGGCTTTGCTTTACGACTTAACAGTATAATGAGAGACAGTTACTTAGTGCCTCTGTGGCTCAATGGCCGTGATCATACTACCAGCTCCTAGACTTCTGCTTTGCTGTTTGAGATAGAAAAGCCCAAATGCAAGTAACGCACTATCACCAGTGTCTAGAATATGATAAATGTTCAGTAAATGTTAGCTCTCATTTATATACGTACTGATAGTCTCACTTTGATTCCAAACCACTGGAAACATCTTCTTCTAAGGTTTTTGCGTAGAAGCTGTGCATCCATTCATTACTTTATCTTTCGAATAGAGAATCAGAATGAGGAAGTATTCATATACGCCTTACGGTCGGCGGAAAATGGATGGGACAGACTGAAGAGCAAAGGAGTGTTCACTTTTCTTCTCTGCTACTTTAAGAGATTGCAAGTCTCAGAACCTGTGTAGCCTCATTTGCAAATTAGGGAAGATGATTACCAGGCCATGTGTCTGTTATGAGAATTAAATCAGCTAATACATGTAAAAGCATATAAGTCAGTATCCTGGTATGTAGTAGGTGCTCATTAAATGTTTAATTCCCTTAAACTTACAGTAGACGAGAGCAGACTAGGAAACACGGTGGGCATCTTCCCTGTCTTCATGGCTTTTGAATTTGCATGACATCATTTCATTTCATCAAACTGATAATAAAGCAGTGAAAAGAATTTCTCCAATCATGACAGCATTTGTTCAGTCAAAACTGCCTTTGTATGATGAGATAGCCAAGGGGTACTGAGTAAAATTACATATCTACTTTAATACAGTCAAAACTGGACATTCTCCAGAAAGCTAAAAATTGGTTAATATTTATGTATTTATCTATTTATTTATTTTAAGGTTTTTGACATAGGGCATGCTCTTACCAGGGAGAGACAGAGAGAGAGAGAGGAAGCATGAAATCAACAGGGGGGATGACCACACCACAGTCCTTTCTCCACCATTCTTTCCCTGGGATTTTAGGCCCCTGTGCACACATATCTGGTATGATTTTCAAGCCACCATGTCCAGGACTTGAGCCGTGGTCAGCCATGAGGGAATCCAGCACCTTAACCAGTATTCTACCTGCTGACCCAGTCTACTCCCTTGTGTCAATGCTTCATTTGTGCTATTGAGCACTTATCTTGTATAATCCACTTGAAACTTTAGCATTTTAATTTTGGTGCAGAATAGTGATTATTGCTTTAATCAGTAGCTAGGTTATTCTGACAGAAGTTGCAGATATTTTGACTTTGGTTCAAAGTCATTTTAGAAAACAAAATTCTTTCACATTTGCAAGCATTTTCCCTAAAAAAAACCCTACAGTGCCTCTATTTAAATTATGCAGGTAATAAAGTAGAAAACAAAGAGCCTCACAGTTTTCTTATTGGATGACATTATGAGGAGAATCCAAAATTCAAACAGCAGAATTTTTTTGTTTTTTTTTTTGAGAGGTTTTTGCTATAGGGTGCGTGTGCTCGCCGGAAAGACAAAGACAGAGAGACAGAAAGCGAGAAATCCCCCCCACCAGGGGGGATGGCCACACAGCAATCCCTTCTCCTCCATTCTCTTTTTGGGATCTTGGACACGCACGCACACGCGCCCGGTGTGAGTTTAAGCCATCCAGTCCAGGACTCGAACAGTGGTTGACTACGTGGGAGTACAACGACATAGCCATTATATTATGCCAACTGCTGGTCTCAGACAGCAGAAATCTTGAGTCTTGACCACTCCTTTACCAACACAGTCCTTAGGTTCCTTCCCACATTTCAGGTTTAAACTTTAAAAAACTAACAAGAAGAACTTCTCAGCTTCATGTAGATTCCTCCCATGATACGAGTTCTTAGATAAAATACATGAAGTAGACTGGGGGGGGGGCGCAGATAATTTTTATTTGCATAAAAAAGTGCTGAATATTTTTGATAGGGTTGTTGTTCAGCGCTTTTCAAGACAACTGGTTTCCTTATTGCATTTTCCCGATCAGTCCTCATTCCCTCTAGCCCATATGTCTGTACTGTGCCCAGGAATCTTGCTGAAACAAAACCAAAATTTCTGTGCTGTTCCATTGATCTTACCTTTATGGTAAGCCCTATCAGAGATGCTATGGAGTTGGTTTGTCATTATGTTAATTTTTGGTCTGCTCTGGATGACTGCTATGATACCATTCTACCTCCTGAGTCCTATGGCTCAGTTAGTAATTTATCCTTGGGCCTTATCCTGAACTGGGTGGGTGTGAAGTGTGTTCATGTTGAGTAAATTTACTTCACAAGCTAAGTGATATATACTAATTGAATGTATAAAACAAAACGTAAAAAAATAATTAAA
The DNA here is from genome assembly GCF_000334495.1 of Tupaia belangeri chinensis. Classification (NCBI taxonomy): domain Eukaryota; kingdom Metazoa; phylum Chordata; class Mammalia; order Scandentia; family Tupaiidae; genus Tupaia; species Tupaia belangeri. Next base: position 881,406 of record NW_006159952.1, read on the forward strand.
AAAAGGTCATTTACCTTAGGGCCTCACTGTTGAGTGTCTGTAGCACCTAGAGCATGTACAATGCAAACATGTGTATATATATGTGTACATATATAACTATGTATGTATGTGTGCATATTCATTTTTATTTATTTATTTATTTATTTATTTATTTATTTATTGGGACAGATTTTTGCTATAAGGCATGTGTGCTCATTGAAGAGACAGAGCGACAAAGTGAGAAATTATCCTTTGGGGGCATGGCCATGCTGCAATTGCTGGTCCTCCATTCTCCTCTCAGGATTTGGGCACGCATGCACCCACGCCTGGCATGAGTTTCAAGCCACCAAGTCCAGGATTGAACTGTAGTCGGCCATGTGGGAATCCAGTGTCTTAACCACCATACGACCTGCTGGCCTCTGTGTGTGTATTTACACACATGTAAAGTGTATATATGTGTCTATAGGTGATTTATCTTTCTTTGCCTGCTTTTGAATGTGGATCATTTTATTTACTTCTAATTTTATGGAAGTTTTTCATTTCTTAGGAATTTAAAGGTTGCCATCAAAGGAAAAGCACATCTGCAGTCCTCATCTGGTGACTCACATTTCTGTGAAGTGGCGGCCATTATAACCCTCTACTCAGGGGTGAGTTTCAATTCTGCCCTAATCATACTTGTTCTACCTCCTTCCACTGGGAAGGCCATTCTCCTGAGTGGAGAAATCATTCTTAAAAATATGCAAAGATATTGATAACATAAGAATCATTCCCCAGGGATCTTCGCTTGGAAGTTGACTTCAGGCAAGCTCCTTCAGATGCCCGAGGGCAATGAAGACCACTGTTACCTGGTGTTGCAGGCAATGGCAGTAATGTTGCATGTTGCTGAATACACAGCCTCCCAGGAGGCACTTTGTTTCAATCCAGGAGACATGGCTATAAACTGCTTCACCTGGGACACATATACACTCATGTGTGGGCCCAGAATGTTCTAGCAAATCCATTGCCACCTTCTCACCTTTGAAAGGTCTGGTTTTAAAAATAAATAAAAAAGATTTGTCTTTATAAACATTAGTGATTTTTATTTCTTGATTTCTAGATTTGGTTCATTTATAGCTATTGCTTGGTTTCTATTTTTTTTTCTTTTTTCTTTCTTTCTGTACAAAGGCACCAACAAAGTATCCTCATTTACATTAGAATCAGACAATCCTCTTAGAAAGAATTCAGGTACAGTCATTAGTGCTAAATCCACACAACTTTGATCCAAAACCAGCAAAAGAATTTAGTTTCTCATCTCATATCTTCTAACAAACATATTCACCAAGAGACAACTTAACGACTATGTACAGTAAATTTACTTTAAAAAGTGGAAAAGCCCAAGAATGAAAGCATTTTCTCTGTGCGCAGCCCAACTTTGCATTAGCAGAAAGAAATCTGTCCCTAAAGTCGCTCACAAGGTGGAACTGTGCACGGTTCTTTTCCCTCACTCATCCTGGGACAACTTAACAGCTTCTTACAGCCAACTAAAATCGTGAATATTTTACTGAACAGAGTGAGAAACAAATGAATATAAAATCACATAAACAAATCACATGTTGCCAAACTAAATGCAGATTTAGCATCCTTGAAGAACAAAATCTTTCTAACTCAGAAGTGAAAACAAGAGTTTAGTCTGATCTAGTTAAAAGCAAAAAATCCTGAGAAGCAATCAAAGGTAAATATATCAAGCGATTCCCTGTTTTCTTTTTCAGTTGCCTTCCAGGTCTATAGAATTGAATAGCCATAATAGTGAGCATGGATTAAGGACTTAGTATGTGCCAGGCAATACGTTAGGGACTTTCAATGCATCACTTCATTTATTTAGACTAACTCTGGGAGATAGATACTAGTGTTCTCAAGTCACTGGTGACAAAACTGAACACAGCAGGACTAAAGAATAGACCCTTGGAGTGTGCTTTTCCAAGTGTGGTCAGTCGGTGATGGCACCTGTACAGCCTCTCTCCCACAGCTGTTTACTGCTTATAAATGCACATTCCTGGGCCAGCAGCTGGTGTGGTGGTTAAGGTGCTGGACTCCCACATGGCCAAACTTGGACTGGCAGCTTGCTCTCTCACTTTTTTTCTCTTTTTCTCTGTCTCTCTCTGGTGAGTGCGTGTGCCCTATAGCAGGTTAAATAATAATAAAATTACAAAATAAAAAAGAAATGCACGTTTCTAGGCCCACCTCAGACTTACTGAATTATGGTTCAGAAGTTCTAAGAGTGAACCTTATACGAATCTGTATTTTAAAAAGCCCTCCAGAAGGTTGGATGGTGGTTCAGTTGTACAATGCGATGCTCTGTGAGGCTGACCCACACGGGAAGGTGCCCACCAGGATTGCTTTCCTGAGTATGCCAGGCATCTGAATGCCCATGATCTTGGCGGGCTGAGTCTGGGGGTGGATTGAGACATCAGGATCCTATCTGGGGTGCATGCTCTCTATGTCTTTATCACTCATGAAATAAAGTTAGAGAAAAAAGGCCTTCTGCTGATTCTAATGCACATTAAAATCTGAGCACAATGGGTTCATTATAACAATGGGAGCTCCGTGGCTATGTTGGTATATAAGGCTATTCTCTAAATTACAAATATACCATATAGACTTGCTCACAAAGGTAAGTGATAATTAGGAGCCTTTCAAGAAGGCTAAATTTTTATTATTTATTTATTTATTTGTAGAGATTTTTGCTGTAAGGCACATGTGCTGGCTGGAGAGACAAAGAGATAGTAAGTGAAAAATCACCCCCTAGGAGTAATAGCCATGCCATAGTTCCTTCTCTTCCATTCTCCTCTTGGGATTTTGAGCACACATGCACATGAACCTGGCATGAGTTTTAAGCTGCCAGATTCAGAACTCGAACAGCAGTCAACCATGTGGGAGTCCAGTGATATAACCATTATGCCATCTGTTGGTCCTAACATACCTAGTTTTTAAGTATTGTTAATATTTTCACTTATGTTGATGAAAATAAACCGACTGCAGAAATAACGATTAATGTAGTTTATTTCTTAGCACAAATATAAATGACCAGTCACAGAGAAAGGCAAACAGGTCTTTCTTGGGGTGATTAGACATAGGTGTTCCTTTTATTTGGCTTTGAGAGTGAGAGACAAGGTTTGGAATTTAGTGAACAGAGTTCTTCCATTGGTCTGGCCCCAAAAGTTGGGACATCTGAAAGCGGGGGTTTGTAGGTTATAGGTAGGTTTTACAATTTTTAGGTTGGTGTTTGAAAAGGAAGTTATTTAAATAAATGAAGGACAATACATATCTTTGACTCTGTGACAAAAATGCTCCTGGAGTGAATAACTCAATTTGCAGAGATAAAGAGGCTAAATATATGTCACAAAGATACTAGGCCAGGGACAGGATGTAGGAAGAGTCCTGTTATCAATGGGTCAAAATGGTCTGTTTATGTTCGTGAGCCCAGGCCCTCTGAAAAGATTTTGGAAAACAGCAAAAACAGAATTCTATCCTCACATTGAAGAAGTCTTGAAGGTTTATGTTCCCAGCCTCTGTAGTTTCAGCAGGCCTAGGTGATCCTAGCAAATGAAGACAAACTGTATATTACACACGACTTCCCCTCTTTAATGGAAGGAGCAGACAGTGGGTCATCTAGTTGCTTGAGGCGATTCAGTGATTCCTGTGGTGGACAGACTGCCTCAGCTGTTGTAATCCTAACAACATTCCCCAGGATGTCTCTCTAGAGACACGGCCGGTCCCTAGGAGGTTACTGACCAACAGTACTGCCATCAGGTCTGGGTTCTAAAGTCTAAGAGCCTTCCAATCCTCATGAAATTTGACTACCTGCTATACATAAATCTGTGTCTCCACAAAGGAATTGCTCTCTGTTTTCTCTTTCTGTCTTTCAGTCATGGACATTAGGCCGTGTTACCTTCACTGCCATTGCTATTTTCACTGTCATTAACTCCTTTGTTATCCTTCAGGCTGAATGGCAGTTCAGAACTAGACAAAAGATTTAAATTCTGGGCTCCTGGTAGAAAGGAAGAAGGAACAAAGAAAAGAATACCTGTTTATGATGAGCTCCTTTGCTTTCTAGGACTAAAGGGTTACTCAAAGACTGACTCTATTTCATCTCAATAAGGGGAAAAGAACTGATGTGGATACCATTCAGTGAATGTAGTAGCATCTGCACTTTCATTTTCTTTACATTTTCTTTCTTATCCTTAATACTTATTAGGTGTTCAAGTCGCTGTCCTAAGCACTATTAAGTGGTAAATTAAAGTTATTTCAAACTGCTTGGAAAGCATCATCAAAATATAGCTGCTTTGGGGGTCAACAAAGCCTGGGGAATTTTTAGTGATAAATGTCATATCAAAGACTTAAAAGACTTCTCCTATCCCATTTAGACAATATCTTTTTTTTCGGGGCTGAGATAAAAATCACCAAGTAGAAATAATTGCTATTTAACATCACCACGTTTACTAATAAATAATAATTGGATAATGTGGAGGAATAAACATCAAATTATTATTTTATCGCTGAAAATTAAAAACTGTATCCTGGCGGCTAAAAATGTTTTCAGATGAGTAGGGCATGAATGCGATAGAAACATTTAAATGAATGAAGGACAATACATATCTTTGACTCTGTGACAAAAATGCTCCTGGAGTGAATAACCCAATTTGCCTATGCCCTTGCAACTAATGGGTCCAAGAATAGCTAAAGCTTGGAATCTAAAAATTATCTTTTGTTTGCTAAAGGCAGTTGATGGGTGATACGTTGAAGGAGCAGCTGCCTTAGGTATGTTTCAGAAAAGTGCTTATTCTGATTTTCTGAAGAGAGACTAAATGCCCTCGCTGAGGAGTTTATGTTGCTCAGGGTATGAAAAAGACAGCATCGTTAGGCTACCTTGAAACAGGCAAGGGTTCAAATAATATTGACTTTAAAAAATGAGTTAAGACTGAGCAAATCAGCAGCAGTGGATATGTCTTGCTTTATCTGAGATTCCAGATCATTAATTCAGAACATAATGATAGGACTGTTTGTTTGTCTGTTGGAGTTTTTGCCATGGGCCATGGGTGCTTGTTAGACAGACACGGTAAGAAACACACATACAGAAAGAGAGAGAGAGAGAGAGAGAGAGAGAGAGAGAGAGAGAGAGAGAGAAATCACCACCCTGGGGGGTTGACCAAGCCACAATCCCTTATCTCCCATTTTCCTCCTGGGATTTTGGGCATGCACACACATGTGCCTGGTGTGATTTCTGAGTCACCAGGTTTGGCACTTGAACTGCAGTCAGCCATGTGGGAGTCCAGTGCTTTAACCACCATGCCACTTGCTGGCCCCATGATAGGACATATGTTAAAGGTTCTTATCTTATGTAAGATATAGAGGTATTAGAAAACCCAGAATGACATTTTGTGCTCTTAGCCTTTTTTTCCATGTACAAGAAATGAACACTGGCACGCTCTGCTCCATTCACATGCAAGGGTTACACTCCTCTCTCTTTCACCTTAGTATAATGGTTAGAATGATGGTACTCAATCATTTTTTAAATTGCAGTATATTAAAGCAAGGCTAAGAACTCACAATAGTCCTGTTTTATCCATTCCCACTTTCTAGTACATTTCTAACCATCTGTGTGTTCGCATATGTGAAGGGGAACCTTCATGATGCCACATGGAAGCCTGGATTCCTGGTAATGAACGAGAGCCTTCTACGAATGACCTAATAACAGATTAATGATAGCTGGTGAATACCAACATTTTCATAGCTCTTAGTAATTTACTACATCAGTTGCTAGTGAATTGGCCCTTATTCTTAGATAAACATGAAACTCCATGTACTTGCCATTTGTGCATTAGAAGACCTGAACAAAGTACTTGTAATATCTTATTAGTGGATGACCTGGAGAGATTCCTGGTCCTCCCAGTGGACTGAGGATCAAACTTTGAGCAACACCAGTGTGCAGTGTGGGCTTTGAACCTCTGCTTACATTCCAACTAGTCCACTCGAAAGAAACAGCCTGGGCCAGCCTGTAGCTTGGTGGTGATGCGAGCTGGATCCCACGTGGCTGACTGTGTGGTTTGAGTCCCAGACATGGAGGCTTGAAAAACATGCTGGGCATATATGCATGAGTGCTCAAAATCCTGAAGGGAGGGAGAAATGGAGAAGACATTGCAGCGTGGCCATGCCCATGGGGGGGAAGGTGCTTTCTAACTCTTCCCCCCTCTCTCTCTCTGTCTTTCTTTCCAGCAAGTCCATCTGCTCTCTGAGAAATTAAAAAAATATTAAAATAAAAAGACACATGCTTAGTAGGGTTCAACATCTCTGTGTCTAAGTTTGCCCATTTATTAAATTGCTGTAATGGTTCCTACCTCATAGGGCTGCTGAGATAATAAAATAAAATCATATTGTCAGGTGGTTGGCTCAGGCTTGGCACATAGAAAGCGGTCAGTATCTGGTGGTCGTTACTTAGCACGAAAAGCACGTAGCTATGTTTGCTGCTGCTCAGAAAAGAGCCACAACGCCAGGCTTGCAGGGCGCCTGCATTTTCTTCATCAGTCAGAACTGAGATTCCTCCCGCAGAGCCAGTACTAAGGTTGTGCATGTTTTGGGTTGAATCTGATACTCTTCTAATTTGGCAGGTTATTTATCCAATAGAGACCACTCTTTTCTTTCCCCAGAAAGGACCCAAGCTGGTTCTTGAATTCTGTAATTCCATGTCAGAGAAAAATTACACCTGCCAATTAATTTAACAATACGTTCTTCCTAAAGGCACACTCACTGCCTGGCCATGCTCAGTCATACTCGATAGTTGTCCAGCTAATTAGCTGCCTGTTATTTTAAGAGACCACTATAAACAGTATTTTTTGCATTCTAATTACAATAGCAATAATAGTTACCATAGATAATAATACTCTAGATGGTACTGTGCATTTTTAAATTTGATAATTTCACCGTTTATGAATGAAACAATTTATATAAAAGAATTTTGTGACGAAACAGAAGGAAAAGTATTAAATAACTAGAAATGGGGAAAGGAATAGCCAACTCACCACTGGAATTCTTGGAGAAAGAAAAGTGCTATGTAATTTAAGGATCATTCATTTTTCCACCCTCTGCATGTGCGGTTCAGTTCAGACAAAATAGCTTAGGGATATAACAGTCTGTTAGTAAGGTCAATGGCAAAGGGCAGACTGCCACTTGTCATCTCTCTGTATCCTGCTACTTTTAGCATTTTGGAACCAAACACTGTTTAGAACCTTCCTCAAATCCAGAGGTCCTTCTTTTCTCACCACCAGACCTTCCAACTATGCTGTTCTTACTTAATACAATATTTAGTGTCCCAAAGTATCATACATGCAAATTTAATAAGTGATGCATGCATCATTTATTCTTTTGAGAGAAGGTTTTGCTATAGGGCGCATGTACTCATCAGAGAGATGAGAGACAGAAAGTGAGAGAAATCATCCCTGCCCCCCCCCCAGAGAGACAGAAAGGAGAAATCACCCCCCCGGGGGATGACCACACCTCAATCCCTTCTCCTCCCTTCTCCTCTCGGGATTTTGGGCAAGTACACATACATGTCTGGCATGAGTTTTAAGCTGCCAGGTCCAGGACTCAAACCACAGTCAACTACATGGGAGTCCGGCAGTGTAACCATTACGTCATCTGCTGGTCTACATTATTTATTCTTTGAGACAACAATACAGAATTCATTCATCTTAGCAGAAAAACAGTTGAGTACTTATTATGTGTCAGATGCAGAAACTCAATAGTTTATATAAAAAACTTGATATCCTATGTTTTAATCAGAGAAAAGTGCGCAAATTCTCAGCAAAAAGGCCAATGCGGAAGGCATTTTATTTTGCCTGGAGAAATGGCGGGTGAGGATTGCTCTGCATGGTTTGTAAAGCTCTGTAAGCACAAGAGAGGGTGGTGCAGAAGACCAGGATGGGAGGTGGTTGTTCCATGAGGACTTTCCTGGACCCCTAGGCATGGCACGGTGGGAAGCAAGAAGAGCTGAGTGGCCGCATCAGTTCTGCTGGCCATATGCTAGGCTAGGTTCAAGGTCTCTTCTTGCTTTTGAAGTGAGAATATGGTTCTTTCTCATCGCTGGAGCCAGTGTCAAGGATGGGAGGTTATTTTGTTTGCTCTGCACATCCCTCCTATGGCTCTTATCTCGGTTTATAGAGATGAAAACGCTAGGCATTGTATTTTGCCTGGAGAAATGGCGGGTGAGGATTGCTCTGCATGGTTTGTAAAGCTCTGTAAGCACAAGAGAGGGTGGTGCAGAAGACCAGGATGGGAGGTGGTTGTTCCATGAGGACTTTCCTGGACCCCTAGGCATGGCACGGTGGGAAGCAAGAAGAGCTGAGTGGCCGCATCAGTTCTGCTGGCCATATGCTAGGCTAGGTTCAAGGTCTCTTCTTGCTTTTGAAGTGAGAATATGGTTCTTTCTCATCGCTGGAGCCAGTGTCAAGGATGGGAGGTTATTTTGTTTGCTCTGCACATCCCTCCTATGGCTCTTATCTCGGTTTATAGAGATGAAAACGCTTCACTCCCATCCACCCACCAAAATAGCTATTAGAAGTTTGGAGGGAAAGTGCCTGCATGGCTGCAATTCCTTATATCTTTTACTCTTAATCAGAAGGTCTCTATAGACAAGTGGGTGAATAGGATTTCTAGCAATGTCACATGATGGCGTAAAATCCTACTACACTGAAACACTTGGAAATAGCATAGGAAGCTTTGTACGGAGAAGCAAGAGTATAGGAATAATCTCTTTTAAAGCTCCAAATTTAATGTGGCATATTTGAGGGAAAATAAACTTTTACTCACGCATATTAAAACTTGTATATACAAAAATATTTCTGATTTTGATGAATAAGAAACTGATAATACCGATTGTCTCTGGGGAACTGATTAGGCATATGAGGGGAACATTTACTTAAGAATCTTTGGTACCATTAAACTATCATATATATTTATATGTATATAAATCTGAAAATTTCTATGCAAAATAAAATTAAATTTAAAATAACAATAAAACAATTGTTAGATGACTTTTAGTAAACACATAATAGTCTTTCATGTGGTGAGTCTTGATTTATACAAATTTTTTCATAAGTAAATATTTAAATTGTTTCTGAAATTCTTTTCTTTACCATAAATTGCACATTCCTTTTTACTTCTTTTATTCCTAGAAGAAGTATAGCTAAAACAAAGGGTGTAAATAGTTTAAAAGTTCTTTAAAACATTAGGCCTATATCCTTGACCTGTTCCTGACATTGAATATCACTATTTTTTCTTTTTTTGGAGAGGTTTTTGCCACAGGGCGCGTGCGCTCACCAGACAGACAGAGAGAGACAGAGAGACAGAAAGCGAGAAATCACCCCCCAGGGGGGATGGCCACACCGCAATCCCTTCTCCTCCATTCCCCTCTCGGGATCTTGGGCACGCACACACACACACCCAGCGTGAGTTTTAAGCCACCGGGTCCGGGACGCGAACCGCGGTTGACTACGTGGGAGTCCAGCGACACAGCCATTACGCTAACTGCTGGTCCCAAATATCACTATTTTTTGAAAGCAGTAATTGCTAGGGCTGGCAGGTGGTGTAGTTGTCGGGGTGCTGGACTCTCACATGGCTGACCGTGATTCAAGTTCAGGATCTGGTGGTTGGCTTTCTCACTTTCCTTTTTTCTCTCTCTGTCTCTGTCTGTCAAATTAAAAGAATAAATAATAATAGCAAATTAAATCAAATAAACACTTTTTTTTTTTAAAAAAAAACAGTATTTGCTAAAGTAGTAGGTGAAAAATAGCTTTTCAAAATGTCAGTGTTATGGCGACATAGTTTAACCAAATTGGTTTCTATCTGCCACTTGACGTGAATCTTTTGTTCTTACATGTTTTGTACCTATGAAATACAAATTACCAAAATATAATCTAACAAAATTTAAAAGGAAATCTTCTCAACCCTAGAGACTGGTAGCTTCAGCTTTTCCGTGATTTGGCTAACATCTACTTTGTCACCACCCAGCTAAAGACCTTGGGTGTATTATTGAACCTTATTTCCTCATTAGCTAATTGTATATAGTACTCACAACACAGTTGGCAGTATAAATAACATATTTTAAAATGTTTTAGAAATGCTAAAATGCCATGCTACTACAGAATAAGTATTACTCTTATTACTAGTGATTATCTGGGATTTGGGAAACTTTGGGGGCAACAGAGGAAAAGAATAGATAGTACTCATGATGTTAGGTCATCAGGACTTCATTTTAATTTTTTTTTCTTTTTTTAAAGAGTTTTTTTTTTTTTTTTTTTTGCTATAGGGGACATGCGCTCGCCAGAAGACAGAGAGAGACAGAAAAACAGAAAGTGAGAAATCACCCCCCAGAGGGGATGGCCATGATGCAATCCCTTCTCCTCCATTCTCCCTCAGGATCTTGGGCACACACGCACACGCCCCTAGCGTGAGTTTAAGCCACCGGGTCTGGAATTTGAACTGCGGTCAACTACATGGGAGTCCAGCGACATAGCCATTACGCTAACTGCTGGTCCCACTTCGTTTTAATTTTTAAAAATATGTTGACCAGCCACAGTGGTACAGCAGTAACATAACACTCTGCAATGTTGAACCAACATGGAAACATCCTAGTGTTTGCACCCTAAGGACTCCCTGTACGTGATGGGCATGTGTGCATGTGTCCGAGGGTGGGGATGACTGATGCTGGGGGTGGATTGTGGCATGAATACCCTGTTGAAGGTGTTTCTCCTTTCTTTCCCTGTTCTCACTCTCATGGAAGATTTCTAATAAAAAAACTAAATTAAAAATTATGTCATTTGAAGTAGGTTCTATATTTTTGACCTTGGAGGTTATTGAATAATATTCAACTTTTTAATCCATGGCATTTTTTTATTTTTAGAGGTTTTTACTATAGGGCATGTGCGCTTGCCAGACAGGCAGAGAGAGACAGAGAGACAGAAAGTGAGAAATCACCCCCCAGAGGGGATGGCCACGCCACAATCCCTTCTCCTCCATTCTCCTCTTGGGATCTTGGGCATGCACGCACACGCGCCTGGCGTGAGTTTTAAGCCACCAGGTCCGGCAAGCGAATCGTGGTCGACTACGTGGGAGTCCAGCGACATAGCCATTATGCTAACTGCTGGTTCTCCAATGCATGGCATTTTTGTGTCTAGATTGAAAAGAAAGAATATTTGGAGCTTGAAGTCTAAAATTTTGCTATTTAATATCCACAAGAAAAAGAAGCCCCTTCTCCCCTACTTAATGTAAATTTATGTTTAAGGAGTCAGCCCAGTCAGAAGATGTGTGGGGCAGTGGGTGGTCTTCCTCTGTGGGCAGGGGATTCACTTCTCTGCAGGTGGAGAGAGAGCTGTTGTGATCTTCAGATGGGAATAGTGGCAGATTTTCCCAGGGTTTGGATGCAAAATAAAGAAGAAAGATGATTTCCTAGCAATCACAGGCCTTTCAAGCTCTAAGGAACCTCCACGATCACTAAGCTACTACCCTTTCTTTCCAACACCCAAGGTCCCAACTGATTGGAACATTTATAGGCTGAGAAAGAGAGGTTGAGATCTGGATCAGCACAGGGCCAGCAGGTAATATGGTGCTTAAGTCACTGGATTCCATTTGGCTGACTCCACGGTTTGAGTCCTGGACACAGAGTCTTGAAAGGCATGCTTGACATCTTGAGAGGAAAATAGAGAAGAAGGGATTGAGGCGTGGCCATCCTCCTGGGGGAGTGTTGATTTCTCACTCTCTTTCTCTCTGCCTCTCTCTGCTGAGCACAGGTGCCCTGTGGCAAAAATCTTTAAGGAAAAAAAATATGTATAACAATTAAACATAGATAAGAAATTATAAAATAAAACTAAATTAAAAAAGATCTAGATCACCAGAGAGCAATAGCAATATAACACAAGCTACATATGTAATTAATTGTTTTCTAATAGTCACATTAAAATGTAGCAAACAGGTGAAAATAAGTTCAATAATGTATTTGATTTGGCCCAGTAGAGTCATGTGCTGTATCATGATGCTTTGGTGGATGATGGACCACATTCCCAGAGGTGGTCCCATACAGTATAAGAAAGCCGAAAAATTCCTGTCCCCATGATGTCATAGCCATGGTAACATCATATCCTGATACATTACTGTACTCACATACATGTGGTGATGCTGGTGTCATATAAAGTATACACAATGATGTTCAGTATGTAATAGTTGATTATAGTAATAAATGATTGCACAACTACTTTACGCATTTACTACACTTTTCTTTTCTTTTTAAAAGTTTATTTATTTGTTGAAAGAGAGAGACAGATAACCTTGACAAGGTACCATGCTTCAATCCCCCCTACCAGCATTCCAGCCAGCCAGGATCATGGGCATACCCAGTGCATTTAGGTTGATACAGTATCTGCCCTTGTAACCTGAACTCTGACCCCAGGTAGCTCCGCATTGTGCAGAGGCACCCTACTGCTCATGCCACGGTAGGTATGCCCGTGCTTGCTTTTACAGGCTGCTCACACAGTAGTTCTGCTTGCACCAGCATCACCTGCACTGACCACTCACTGACTCTCCTGGAGCAACTTCCGGTTCTGCAAGCTCTATTCATGGTAAGCATCCTATATGTAGGTGCCATTAAAAAAATTTTTTTATACTGAACTGTTTTTTTTTATACTGAACTGTTTTTTTTTTGCCATAGGACACTTGTGCTCACTGGAGGAGAGAAACAATGAGAGGGAAAGTGAGAAATCACCTCTGGGGAATGGGCATGCTGCAATCTCTTTTCCATTCTCCTCTTGGGATGTTGGGCATGCACGCACACACACACATGCACCTGGAATGATTTGCAAGCTGCCAGGTGTTGGACTTGAACCATGGTCGGCCATGTGGGAGACTAGCACCTTAACCACCACACCACCTGCTGGCCCTGTACCTTTTCTATGTTTACATATACACTTACCACTGTGTTACAGTTGCTCACGTTATTCAGGGCAGTGAAATGCTGTACAGATCTGTAAACTCAGAGCCACACGTTATGCCTTGTCGCCTAGGTATGAAGCAGAATACACACCTGTCTGTGCAAGTATGCTCTGGGGTATTTGCATGATGAAATCGCCCAACCGTGCACTTTTCACGTGTATCCCTCGGTAAGTAAAACACGATTTTATAAACCAAATATCATTTTGGCATGTAATCAACACAAAAATTAAGTTGTTGGGTTGTCAGAAATGTCATGATGTATTTTTCTGTTTTTCTATGTAAAAATGCATCATGACTTTTCTGAAGAACCAGTAGTTTATCTTCTTCTTTTTTTTTCTTTCTTTTTTAAGAGTTTTTTTTTTCCCCCCTTAGGGTGCATTTGCTCAACAGAGAGACAGAGACAGTGAGAGGGAAGGTGGGAAATTGCTCCAAGGGAGGATGGCCACGCTGCAATCCCTTCTTCTCCCAGGATTTTAGGCATGCACACACATATGCCCTGCATGGTTTTGAAGTCACCAGGTCTGGAACTCGAACGGCGGTTGGCTATACGGGGGTTCAGTGACAAAACTGCTACCTCGTCTTCTGGTCCCTTACCTTCTTTTTTCAACTTAAATCTCCAGTATGTGGGTTTTTTTTTTTTCCCATCTAGATGCATATTTGTTTTAAGTTGAGTTTTTTTTTAGTTTATTTTAATATTAAATTTTTAATGGTCCAAGTAAAACATGGTCTTGCCAAAACAATATGGTGGGGCTTAATGGAAAAAAATTTTACCCTGACATAATATTTAAATTAATAGTAACTTATTAAAATAGAATACTATTAAAAGTTCAGCTCCTTGTGTGCACATTTAAAGTTCTTGCTAGCTATAGGTGACCAGGGGCTCCCACACTGGCCACGTTGCAGCTCTGGGTACCACTCCTTCTGATTACGGTATCAAGGCTTGATGTTACAGCCTTGCTGTCAACTTGGTGCCTGACATTTAGAAGATACTCAACAAATACATGTTGTCTGATCCTGAACAGCAGGTGTCCTACTGTATTAGGTATGCCAGTTTCCAGTTACCTACTTGGTATCGCTCCTACTTTTTACGGAGTAGTGGTTCTCATAGTGTTGGTTCCTTTCTAGGAGCTTCTTTATCACCTGGGAACCTGTTATAAGTGGGATCCTGTTGGTACCTCATTCCAGACTTACTAAGTCAGTAACTCGGCTGGGTCCAGTCATTGCGTGTATATGTGTATGCATTTTCAGGTTTTTGCCATAAGGCATGTGTGCTCTCTGGAGAGATAGAAAGAGGGAAAGTGAGAAATAACCTCTCAGCAGGGATGGCCATGCCTTAATCCCTTTCTTCTAGTCTCCCCCTAGGATTTTGGGCACAAATACATACACACACATACACACATACACACACACACACACACACACACACACACACACACACACAGAGTGATTTTCAAGCCTCCAGGTTCAGGACTTGACCACGGTCAGCCATGTAGGAGTCTACACCTGCTGGTCCCAATCTGTGTTTTAATAAGCTCTCAGGTGACTCGGATGCATGTTCGAGTTTGAGAACTACTGCTGGATGTTTAAAGGAGTCCCATTTCTCTTTGACTTTTCCTCGGAATGGAAGGAGGCCAAGAATGCAAGAGCTTCTGCTTCTTCAGTGCCATCTGATGGACCTTTCTGTGACACAGGGAATGTTCTTACCTGGACTCTGTCATATGGAAACCACTAGCCACATGACCATGGACCACTTAAAATGTGGCCAGTGCAAGTGAGGAACTAAGTTTTAAATACTATTTAACTTTAATAAGCTTAATATAAATTTAGGTGGCTGCACGTGGCTGGCGGCTATCTTAGGAGCCTCCGTTATAAATAAACAGGGGAGGGATGGGGTTCAGTAACGGTGGTGGGGGTGAGTTCAGGGTTAACTCCAGAGTGGAATGTGTTAGGTATCAGCTGTCTTTTCCAGGACTGCTCTTTCTTAAAAAGAGAAGGGACAGTTTCACAGAACAAGCATGTCTTAAACCCAGGACTAGGGTAATCTAAACAACTTGTAGCCCATTGTCTCAAGACCCTTGGACTTACTTTTCCATGTCAGAAGTAGAACCATGAAGTCTGAAAATGAGGCCACATTACAGTAATCATATGCTGCAAATATGATTGATTGTACACAGACACTGTTCTCATCCTTTAGGCCCTGAGTTATCAGAACGGGAAGTCCTTATTAATTTTTTAATGGTGCAGGGTTTCTGGATGTACTTACAGAGACCATTTTTATTTGTTAATTCTTTTTTCTAAAAAATGCTTCCTGAAACTGACAAATGTCCTTACCTTTGTCCCAGTCCTTTCTGTCTCTACTGTTCTTGGGCAATTATTATAATTTCCAGCACTTGCAAAGTACAGGCATTTTTCATAATGACAGAGAAAAAGAAAATGGGTTTCAAGGGAGGAGATAGAAAGCCCTCAGTGTTACAGCTCTTATTACTCAAAACGAGAGTGAAGATGAAGAGAGCCTTGCGATTTAGGGGGGTCATCGCAACTTACCTAATCCAATACAAACCTCAAGGGTTCTTGGACACAAATCAAGTTTGACCTTGAGATGGAAGTGGGTTCTGTGGAGCTGAGATGTGGGGCCTGACGAAATTTCACCAGTAATGGAGAGACGGTGCAGCTGGGTGCCATGTCTGGGTGGCCCATCACCACGTGCTGTGTAATTTAGGTGTCTTCAAGGGAGTAAGTGAGACCTCACAGCAACTCCAGCTGCTGAACACGATCCCCATCCACTTCCCCTTCCCCAAAAGGGAACACATACTCTGTATTTAGTTGTAAAACTTATATAATGGCTGAGTCATTTTTATTTGCAAGTGGAACCAAAAAATCAGCCATTATGAACAGAGGGTGTCTCATAAACTGGTGTTACTGGCAGAATAATTCTATGTGACAGAAAGGAACAGGATACAAAGCTGTTGTCTTCAACATCTACCTGAAATCTTCCCCAACCGTTTTCCCTCCCTCATCGATCTAATGCTTTAATTGGCAGACAGTAAAGTCTGATGGGAAAATAATGGTCTCTTAAATACTTGAGAATGAAAAGCAAATTAAGTTAGCACAGTGTAAAAGGCAAGTAATTACATAATGCCAGTCCAATTTTATATCGTTTAGTCTTAAACAGCATACAAAGAAAGGGCATGTTTAAGAGAGAAAAAAATAAGACTGCTTCTTTAAGGGACTTATGCCCTGCTTATTTTGGTGAGCAATGAGCTTCAGGGAAGGTTTCTCAATTGAGACTCATCTGTATCCCAAGTCTTCGCTTTCCGCTACCTCTCCTACCCACGTCTACTCGTGGCAGGGTGAGCGTTACTGGGAGCCAAGGATTGTTTATTCGGTTTATAAACATGTTTCTGAGTAGGAGATCGCCTGACTGCTCCAAAACAGAGGAGAGGTGCAGCGCACTGTGGCCTGCTGGGGGCTGACACGGCTGGGTGGGTTTCTGGCCTCTGTGCCCAAGGTTGGCTTTGTGGCTTCAGCATGATTTTTGTCCTTAGTGCCTGCATTTTGTCCACCATCAAAAGGGATCTTCTCAGGGACTGGTTGTATAAATTAATACTAATGACAGGGAAGTTCCATGCAAATAAGAGGGGCAGGCTATCCCAGTGTGAAGAAAGATGGAGGGGATCAGTTGGGAGACCAATAACCCAGCTTCCCTCCCTCCCTTCTCTACCCTCACTCCCTCCTTCCTCTTTTCCTTCTTCCTTCTTCTCTTCCTCCTTTCCTTTTTCCTTCCTCCCACCCTTTCCTTCCTCCCTTCTTCCCTCCCATTCTTCCTTCCTGGGAAGGAAGGCTCAATCTGCACAATTCTGGGGAATTCCCTCCCACTTCTCCTTTCCTTTCTTCTTTATTTTTTTTGGAGAGGTTTTCTGCTATAGGGCGTGTCAGAAAGACAGAGAGAGGCGGAGAGACAGAAAGCTAGAAATCACCCCTTGGGAGGATGGCCACGCCGCAATCTCTTCTTCTCCATTCTCCTCCCAGGATCTTGGGCACGCATGCACATGCGCCTGGCATGAGTTTTAGCCACTGGTTCCAGGACTCGAACCGCAGTCGACTACATGGGAGTCCAGCGACATAGCCATTACGCTAACTGCTGGTCCCCCTTTCCTTTCTTCTTTATCCCTTCTTTTCTTCCCTTCTTCCTTCTCCTTTCTTTCACTCTTTGTTTCTCCTATCTTTCTCTTTCTCTCTTCCTTTCCACCCATGTCTGGGTAGCCCAACACCACATACTTATATATATATATTCTTAGAATGCAAAGAAATTTAAAAAGAAAGTAAACTGCAAGTAAATTCTATTTTCCAGAGAAAACCCACTGTTAAGTGCTTAGAGTGTATTTTAATGAATTTTCCCCTTCCATGCATATTCCCAACTCTTTATCTTCTGTCTCTCTCTCATGTATGTATGTGATAATATAATTAAAAATTTGTATAAAACATATGAACACATGGACTATGTATAGGTCGTACATACCATTTTTACGATATTTATATCCGGATATCCCTATTTTTGAATGTTCATTAAGAAGCAGACAAATAAGGATTGTTTCTTTGCCTCGAGGATTTTATTTCATAACAGCCAAGAACCCACAAATGAGAGTGGAAGTATAAGAGGACGTGCTGGGAGGCCAGCATGTGGTGTAGTGGTTAAGTCACTGGACTCCCACATGGCCAACTGCAGTTCAAGTCCTGGTCTTGGTGGCTTAAACCTCACACTGGGCACATATGTGTGGGTTCCCAAAATCCCGAGAGCAAAACTGAAGAGAAAGAACTGTGACGTGGCCATCCCTCCTGGGAGATGATTTCTCACTTTGTCTCTCTTTTTTCTGGTGAGCACATATGCTCTATAGTAAAAATCTCTCCCTAAAAAAGAGATGTGAGGGACCAGCAGATGACATAATGGTTACATTGCTAGAGTCACACGTAGTTGATCACAGTTCAAGTCGCAGACCTAGTGGCTTAAACTCACATCAGGTACATGTGCATATATGCCCAAAATCCTGAGAGGAGAATGGAGGAGAAAAGATTGCAGCATGGCCATCCCACCAGGGGGCGGAGGGTCAGTTCTTTCTTTCTGTTTTTCTGTCTCTCTGGTAAGCACATGCACCCTATAGCAAAAATCTCTCTCAATCAATCAATCAATCAATCAATCAATCAATGATGTAGTGGGAGCTCCAAGTCCTCTGTCATATCAGGGGGAAGTGTAATGTGGTGCTCATAAATGCCTGGCTGATATACGTGATGCCAAAACCTCAGTCATGCAGAAGGGATCTAGATAAATTAGAGTCCGTCCGAGTGAGTGTTTCTTGTTTTAGTCTATTGACATTGTGTCAAGTAAATTTCATCCTTTGAAAAACATACTGAAATCTCAGCTCCCCAGAATTTTGCAGATTGAGCCTTTTCAAATTCCCCAAAAGTACTGCTGGTTGCTATTTCGAGAACTATACTTTTTTTTTTTTTTTTTAAACTGGTGCCTCTTTGCATGGAGAGCTTTCTAAAACATGTTACGTAACTTTTGTTTTCTTGAACATAGAATTCTGAACATGAGTTAACTTCTTGTGAAGACTTAGCTTCCTTTTAAGGAATCACATTGCACTGATGGAATACACCAAGGATTAGGTTTGTAAGGTGTATAGAAGGTCAGTGTCTATGCAAAAATGGCTCCTGATGACCAGGGTTTATGTTTTTAGCTCTTGTGTCTTCTGCTTGTAACTCCCTGCCCCTTTATTTTCTGACCGTCTCCTGCTCTCCTCACTGAATCAGTGCATTTTCCTACAGCAATGGCATTTACTCCCTGTCCCTTCCTCTTCACCTACTCCAATCACCCCTTCTAAGGAGGACTTGGACACCAGATAACCCAGCTTTCTGGAATTGTGTGTAAAGTAGAATAAAATAGATCAATAAAAGTAGACTCCACGTTAGCTCTAGCTTGAGTCTGCGTAGAAGAGTAGTGAGCTTTAGTAATGAACCTTGCCACCTAGTTTGCCTCTTTGGAAGTTTTTATTTTTTATGTTAAATAGAGTCATCCTTCAGCGTCTGACACATGCAATCAGTCAATATTTGATTAAAAAAATTTCTGCTCTGTTGATGCATCATCAGTAGAACTGCCTTCTTGTTTTACAAAACCACACCAAAAAAGAAAAAAATTAAAAAACAAATAATCAACTATTGCCTCAAACAACCTACACACACACACACACATTGTAAATATTAGAAATGGAACATATTTGGGTAAATACGGGAGTCAGAGACTCCTCTAGTTCTTAATCTATGTACTAGAGTCCCTCTGGTGTATAAACGACTGAATGTGAATACATTTGCCTTCCAGCTGTCCATGAATTTAGGTAAATCCAGCTTGAGAAAAACATGTTTTATGGGAAAAACAATTTCAAATTCTATGAAAGCATCTATTTATTATATCTACTATATCACACGATGGGTGATTAAAGGAATACTCAGACTCGTCACCCAGACTTTATGATGTATGTCCACTTAGGATCATCTTTACACGTTAAATTAGAACATTTATGGTTTTGTTTTACTTACCTTATTTACCGTAAATCTGGAGTTTTCTTTTCTTTGTAACTAGAGGGTAGACATTTTGCGTTCTCTTGAGATATTTTGAAAGCTAAGGGACGGCCTCGTAGGGATTTCGTTTGGAGAACAAGATGCTTTGCCTGCTCAAAGCGCAGTGACTACACAATGGGAAGTGACTCATTCACACGTGTAGGATATTATGGGCCCAATATAAGATTAGGACTATTTTTTTAAAAAAAGAATTATTTATTTATTTATTGTTATTATTATTTTTCACATGAATTTTGTCAAAGACAGAGAGAGAGAGAGAGAGACAGAGGGAGAAAGCAAGACACCAGGTTCGGGACTCGAACCATGGTAAGCCATGTGGGAATTCCAGCACCTTAACCACCATCCCACCTGCTGGCCCATGATTAGGACTATTTTAAAAAATAATATAAAGCCATCTTAGTTTTAGAAGTGCAATCTATATTAAGGTTTTGTTGTTGTTGTTATTGTTTTTAAATTTTTGCTATAGGGTGTGTTCTCTCACCAAAAAAAGAGGGACAGAGAGGAAAGTGAGAAATCATCACCCAAGGGCAATGCCACAGTCTCTTCTTCTCCAGTCTCCTCTCAGGAATTTTGGGCAAGCATACACACACACCTGGTGTGATCCTCAAGACGCCAAGTCCAGGATGTGAACCATGAAGCTGGCCATGCGGGATCTAGTGACTTAACCTCCATGCCATCTGCTGGCCCCATTGATGTCCACTTTACAAGAACTCGGTGAAGATAGAAACGTCAGTGCTTTCTAAGGTTTGGGAGAAGGTATCT
Source organism: Tupaia belangeri chinensis (assembly GCF_000334495.1). Taxonomy (NCBI): domain Eukaryota; kingdom Metazoa; phylum Chordata; class Mammalia; order Scandentia; family Tupaiidae; genus Tupaia; species Tupaia belangeri. The sequence goes on from NW_006159952.1 coordinate 901,794, forward strand.
TCATTGTTAATCCTTTTCACTACTATTTAGTGGCAATAGAATTTTCTTTGAAAAGGAAATAACTGCATTGTTCAGATTAGGAAGTTTTTCAAAGTCAAAATGCTTAGCATTGTATAAGTATATGCTTGTTTAGTTCTCATGATAATTCCTATTTACAGGTTAAGAAATGAAAAATTATGGAGGTTAAGTAAAATTTCCAAAGTCACAAGTGTATGTAGTAGAATTAAGACTTGAATTGCGGTCATAGTACAGAGTCTTTTTTTGGTATTTCATACCCTTCTATTTTGCTTCACTGAGGTATGTGATGTTGTTATCCTCAAGCAACAAATGGGAAAACCAGGGAAGCAGTAGTAAGCAGCTTGCCCAAGTTCAACCTGTGGTGGGTGGAGGACGCAGAATTTACCTGAAGTAGTCTGACATCAAAGTCCATGTTCTTCCCCACTCCAGAAAGCCAATAATTTTAATGAATTAACTAATAGTTAGGGGGCCAACAGATGGTGTAGCAGTTACATTGCTGGACTCCCACATGTCCAACCTCGGTTTGAGTCCCAGACACGGTGGCTTAAAGATCACACTGGACACGGGACCAGCAGTCGGCATAATGGCTATGTTGCTGGACTCCCATGTAGTCAATGTGGTTAGAGTTCCAGTCCCGGTGGCTTAAACTCATGCCTGGGTGCGTTTGCATGCGTGCCCAAGATCCCGAGAGGAGAATGGAGGAGAAAGGATTACGGTGTGGCCATCCCCCTGGGAGGGGAGTGTTATTTCTTGCTTTCTGTCTCTCTCTCCTTTTTTTTTTTTTAATAGAAAAAAAAAAAAAAAAAAAAAGAAAAAGAAAAAAGAATCACACTGGGCATGTGTGCATGCCCAAGATATCCTGGGAGGAAAACAGAGAAGGAATTTCTGGTGTGGCCATCGCCCCTGGGGGGCAGTGTGTGTTCTCACTTTCCTTCTCACTGTCTCTGTCTCTTTCTGTCTCTCTGGGAAGTGCATACACCCTAAGGCAAAAATCTCTAAAAAATAAAAATGAATAGTTAGTATGCAAATTGTGGCAAAGGAGAACAGAATGTAACCCAGTGTCTGATTAGAAAATATTTCTTTGGGAATTCCAGATGCTTGTGGTTTGGGGTGGGCAGATCAGCAGATCCCTGGGGAGGAGAAAGTGGGATCTGTGTGAGGGCATGTGAGGAGCCCCTGTGATGCTCTCATCCTGCTTTAATTTTTATCTTTTCAAATGATTTTTATGGACATGGAGATGACAAGGCAAAGTGTGACAAACTCATATTTACTAATTACTAGGCACCTTACTAGATGCATTTCATACCATATATGCTTCATCTTCTTTTTTTTTTTTCTTTTTCTTTGTCAGAGCTTTGCTTATGCAATCCTCCTGCCCCAGCCTCCTAAGTAGTTAGGACCACAGGTATACACCACCATGTCTTGCTTTTAGGGTGGGCCAGGAATAGAACCCAGGCCTCTCACGTGGCCTAAGCTAGCAGCAGTGTCCAACCTCCACTACAATGGTTAGAGCAATAAATGGTTTTTGATTCTCACAACTGTCCTGTGGGATAAGTCTCAACATCATTTTAAGAATGAGAAAATTGGGGCTTACAAATTACTTTCCCAAAGTCCCATAACAAGTAGTTCAAACCCAAGATTTAAATCCTGTTCTGGCATGGATCCTTATCGCTGACCCATGGGAGTCCTATCTGAGGAGAAAACTTTAAGCTATGGGGTGTGCGTGTGTTTGAAGGGTGGGAGGGTAGGAAGCAGTGCAGTAATGTTCCAATAAGGAAAGAAATCATAGAGAGATGTAGACCCTCAGCTGAAGTTCCGGAGGGGTCACAAATTCTCTCATTCGATCCCTAAAACTCCCACTGCCTTAACTCCACTTTCTGTCCTCCCTGTCTATCTCCAAAATGACGGGATTCTTAGATTCTACCTAAATGGGAACAAATCATCCCCCGGAATATTCTGACCTCAAACATGGACAGTTTTTGAAAATGATGTCTCTAAGGTACACTACAATTGAGTGTCTGATGAGGCCTACCTGTACTGCTTTGTGAATGTTAATACCGTGATGCATTTTAAAAGAAAATGGTTAGAATAATCTTTTTACCAAGAATGCATGTAAAGCTTTCACTTCTTTCTGGGTTTCTTTTTTTATTTTCTCCTCTAATGGTCAGAGCCAAATCCAGAGGAAAACAAAAAGAAACAAGAACAGTAAAAGCAGGCCAGAGAAACATATAACTGTTTTCCTCAGAGGATTAAAAGCTATCTTGCTTTGAATCACTCTGTATCCATACAACAAGGTAATACATGTATTTTAGTTGACTAAACAAGATTCCATTGATAGCTTAAAAGCTCCAGTTCTTATGTAATGAATATACTATTTCATGTACTAATGGCCCACAAAGAATGAGAAATGTTTTTTATCTTCCCTTCAGAAGAAAACTTAACTGGATGATGAATTAAGAGTATAATACCCTTGTTCTGTATCAAAGAATACCCAACCATAATGAATGATGATCCATAATAATATTATACTGTATATAATGGCCTTTATTAGGATGAGAGGTAGACTTGTTTCCATCACTAGATTTGGCTCTTAAAAGCATTATTTTATGTGTAGGTAAAAAAGTAGGTATTGATTTCTTTTGAGGCAAACATCAAAATTTATTGACCAAGCTTTGCCAAGGTCAATATTTTCCTCATAGAGAAATACATTCATATGTTTACTGAACCATAGAATCAATGTTGGGCTGTTATACATATGCTGTATGTCATATAGTTATAGAAGATGAGAGCCAGGAGAAGGCTGAGCCCAAATCCCTCAATGTTTAGGTGAGGAAATAGGTGAGTTTCATTGAAACTGAGGGTCTTTTCCTAGTTATCCTACTTGCCCCCATCATGCTGGTGAAAAAAGCATCCCTGCACAAATCTAGTTTATTGTTCTTGCCTCGATTTTCCCCCACCTTCATTAGAAATTTTGAAAGGCAGCTTCTAAAACCAGAGAAAACTTATAAAAACTTGAAAACATTAATAAGCAGCATAGAGTCTTGTCCATTAAGAGCCATGTGTAAAGGGGAGAAATGATCACAACCACGCGATACATTATACAGGTTTATATTGGAATGATATTTCAGGGGAACACCAGAAGAGAAGGCTCAGTGACTGAACAGAATTCTCATGCTCTGGCAGACTGTGGCGGTCACAATCCTCAGTGTTGCCTATCTCCTCCATGTCCCCACTTTCTGGTGGTGTTTTCCACAATGATTCTGGACTTGCCTATGTGGCTTGCTCTGATCAATGGGCCAGCAGTAAACCTGAGGGTAGCAGAGCTTGACTTGTGTGTACACATTGGGGCCTGCCACCATTGGTTGCTCTTTGGAACCCTAGGGGATATGCGAAGGAGCCCAGGCTAGCCGGCTAGAGGATAAGTCACAAGGCCTCCTTGGCCACCTGTCCTCCCAACCTCCAGACATGGAAGCCCATTCTAGACCATCCATGCACAGCAGAGTCTTCAGCTAACCTCAATGATCAGCTAAACCAGCTCAGGTGAGAATGACCCTTTTGACACACAGAATCACAGTGAATAATACATGTTTTTATAGGCCCCTAGGTTTTAAGGCAGTTTGTTAGGCAGCAAAGTGAACTGCCATACTAGGGGTCTTCAAAAAGTTTATGGAACTGTATATTTTTTAAAAGTCTATGCATAGCTTTCAAAACTTTTTGTAAGGGCCAGCAGCTGTCATAGTGGTTAAGGCACTGGACTCCCACATACTCAACTGTGGTTCAAATCCCAGACCTAGCAGCTTTAAACTCACATTGGATGTGTGTGAATGCATGCTCAAAATCCCGAGAGGAGAATGGAGGAGAAAGGATTGTGGTGTGGCCACCCTCCAGAGGCGAGGATGGGGTGATTTCTCTCTTTGTCTCTCTGTCTCTCTGATGAACACATGTGCCCTATAGCAAAAACCTGTCTCAAAAAAAGGTTTTTTTGCACCGAAATAACTAATTACATTTTCTTCACAGATTTTTTGAAATCTCTTTGTACTTGGCTATACTTTATGATGGACTTAAATAATATGACTGAAAAACATAGAGGACAATGCAGAAAGGAGGCAAGAAGGTGATTCCAGGTTCATCTATGTAGTCTGGTTCTTAAATCATTTCATAAATAAAAACAATTCAAATTCTCTCATCTTTACAAGTGACGTAAGACCTCATATAACAATAGAGGAATTTTTTTTTTTTTTTAGAGATTTTTGCTATAGGGCGTGTGTGCTCACCAGAGAGACAGAGAGAGACAGAAAGTGAGAAATCATCCCCCAGGGGGTTGGCCATGCCACAATCTCTTCTCCTTCATTCTCCTCTCGGGATCTTGGGCACGCACGCACACGCACCTGGCATGAGTTTATGCCATCGGGTCTAGGACTCAAACCACGGTCAGCTACAGGGGAGTCCAGTGACATAGCCATTACGCCAACTGCTGTTCCCAAGGAATTGTTAAATATAACAATTTAACATAGAATTTGGTCTGTCCCACTGAGAGGTAATCAGGAAAGAGATGATACGAGCAGCATCCGATGGAAGCATTGATGCCCTGACTCAAACCCAAACCCTGACTCTATGGAATCACGCACCTTGGATCAACTAGATTGAACTCTAGTTGATCTTTACCAATTTATAACTATTTCTATAACTTATCACACAGATGTCAGTTTAGATGAAGTTCATTTTACTGAGGGAGAAAGTTGCAACCCTGAATTAAACAATGTGGTCTGCAAGGCAATACCCACTCAAGTGTGTTCCAAGGGAATGGACAGACTGGTTAGGAGCTCACTGGGCATCCCATATGACTTTTAATATGGAACGTTAGAGGGACCAGCAGTTAGCGTAATGGCTATGTCACTGGACTCCCACGTAGTTGACCATGGTTCAAGTCCTGGACCTGGTGGCTTAAACTCACACTGGGTGTGTGTGCGTGCGTGCCCAAGATCCTGAGAAGAGAATGGGGAAGAAGGGATTGTAGTGTGGCCATCCCCCCTGGGGGGTGATTTCTTGCTTTCTGTCTTTCTGTCTCTCTGTCTTTCTGGCGAGTGCACACATCCTATAGGGAAAAAAAAACCTCTAAAAAAAAATAAAGGAACATTAGACAAGGAGACAGAACAATACATCTACATTATATAATTAGGAGAAGGCTTTGCCACTAACATACAATTAAAGCACGATTAAAAACCTCTTTTGAGGGACCAGCAGTTAGCGTGATGGCTATGTCGCTGAACTCCCATGTAGTCAACTGTGGTTCGAGTCCTGGACCCAGTGGCTTAAACTCACACTGGGCGTGTGTGCGTGCCCAAGATCCCAAGAGGAGAATGGAGGAGAAGGGATTGTGGTGTGGCCATCCCCCGTGGGGGGTGATTTCTCACTTTCTGTCTGTCTCTCTCTGTCTTTCTGGTGAGCGCACGTGCCCTATAGCAAAAACCTCTCCAAAAAAAAAAAAAAATCTCCTTTGATCTGCTCAACTCTTGAATGATACTAGCACACATTGTGAGTGTTGCTTTCAGTCTTCCTTCTACTCTGAATTAAAACACATGGCAAAACACAAATAAAAACATTTGCTACATTCAGAGAAAATACACTTAACTTTGGCCACGTGGAGTGGTATAACATGGAAGCAGGAAAAAGAATTCCAAAAAATTCCAAAATAAAACACACTCATACATACATTCCTGCACACACACGCATTCACATACCATGTTAATTTTTTCTAAAACGATAATACAAATAAAAATAAGTGAAATTACCTTCTCTACAATATAAGTTGTCTGTCAACTTTAGGACTTCACATGCCTCTGGCATCTGTGGATCATGAACACTTCGGTAAATTTATGAATATCTTATGCTCTAATATCCTCTGAAAAAGAGAGCTATTAGAATTTTCTTAAAAAATATCCAAATGTTTGTGAACTCATATAGGGTGAGAATTGAGTGATACTATGCATAAGCCATGTGAGTAACTTTTTATGGGGGAGGAAAAAGGGCCTGGTTGAGAGGCTATAGTACTGATGAGGCTATTCTTCCTAATCTAGTGGTTAAGGCAAGGCCAAATATAGTCTATGCCTATTGGCTGCACTCAACATTCAGAAAGAAGGATCTTTTTTTTTTGTGACTAGTTTTTTTTTTTTTTTAAGAGAGATTTTTGATATAGGATGTGTGTGCTCACCAGAGATGCAGAGAGAGAGAGAGAGTAAGAAAACACCTCACGGAGGGGGATGGTTATGATGCAATCCCTTCTCCTCCATTTTCCTCTTGGGATTTTGGGTGTGCATACAAACACTCTTGGTATGGATTTTAAGGTGCTGGGTCCAGACTTGAACCCATCAGCGATGTGGGAGTCCAGTGCCACAACCGCTATGCCACCTGCTGGTCCAAAGGCAACCGAGTTTTCGTTTGACAATCCCAGAATAATTTATGACCTGGCTGAAAATCTGATAGCAAATACTTGCTTATATATATATGTTTTGATAAGAAATTTGCTTATAGTATATATTGACCTTTGGAGAATTGTATTTAGTTTTGTATTTTTACATTTTTGGTACTTAATATTTTCTTGCAATTAGGCTAGGGCGAGTGGTTTCCAAATTTTGTAGTAGGCGAATTTCCAGACCCATCCTAAGTTGTACTGTGGACTTTGTTGCTAGAGAGGATTTACAATTACAGAATGCTACCAACGTAGGCAGGCGAGCATCTACATTTGAAAAATGGTCGCATTTTGCATATGAGATAATGTATCTGTCCTTGAGAGAATATTTCCTCAGTCTTCAGGTAGTGCTTGGTGTATATGTAGGTGGGAGTCTCTGCCATCAGCCTAAGAGTCTCTGACTGGACTACTGAGAGTCAACAACTAAAGTATTGTTGAGATGAAAAGGGGGAAGGAGGCCCAGTCAGCCAGAACCTTGGGTGAACCATCGCTCCCAACACGTTCCAGTAACTCAGTTCATACCCATTGCTGCCAGTCCCTGTCCGGAAGCAATCATTAACGTGGTGAGGTACTGTCACGGCAGCCCCCAGACTCATCCACTGCCTCTGCCTCCCTTTTGCTGATGGCTCCTTTAGTCTCAGTGTCTGTGACAACAGCCACTGAAAAGGGAGCCGTAATTGCTGCAGACTGTGTCTCCATTACAGTGAACAATGACTTTAAATAGAATAAAGTCTAGCCGAGTGTGTTCTTAATGGCTTTCTGGCTTCTGTGATACTGAGCGGCTAGGAAGAGCAATAGACTCCCAACTCTGAGAATCCATAGATACCTTCTCTGATGCAACGAATCAATGAACGGCGCTGTGAAAACCCCAGCCCATTCTTTAGAACTAAGCACACCACACTTCGCAGGGAGTTCATAAGACACCAACATCTAAATGAGTGCTTACTACTTGTCAATCAATGTAATAAGTCCCGTTTCATATATTATCTCATTTAATCCTCACTACAACCCTCTAATGATTATATAAAATTCAAATATAATATTCATTTTGCAAAGGGAAATTGAGGCCAAGAGAAGTTAAGTCTTTTGCGCAGGTCACACAGCCAGTCTAACACCAAATTGATGGATTGCAAAGAACTCTCCACCACCCCATCATATTATCCACTGAAACTGTTGCTGAAAGGACACAGCAGCATATTTTTTAAACTTTTTTTAAGTACAGCAAAATCCACATAATTGTAAGACAACATAAGGGACAGGAAGAAAATTCTGTAACATTTGCTACATGGAGCCTACCAGTAACACCCAGTGACGTTAATGTTCTTTAATTAGCAGCTTGTCCAGCCCAAGTCTCAAGGTTGAAGACCATGTTTATGGCTGTCAAGACAGGCACACACAGAGGGACAGCACGAGCTAAGTCCTCCTAAATGTTATCTCCTAGAAAAATTTCATTTTTGTGCTAGTGCTATACAAAGACAACATCTGAATAAACATGAGCAATACTATCAAAGCTATGAGGCTGCTTCCTAGTGAGTTTATTTATTTATTTTTTTTGGCTGGCAAAGGCTAAAATTGTGCCTTTAAGAGGGAAGAGACATATTTAACGTGTAGAGTACCCAGTAGAACTAACACTGAGTGTATTTGGATTCAGCTATGAGGGTTTTAGGGCTAAATAATATCTACTTCTTAGATGCCTTACGTTAGCCATAAACTGACACCATCCCTCCAGTCTGAAGGAGGGAAGGGTTGATTTGTGGTTAGAATTGCTCGCCTTCTACAACTGATGGATCCCCAACCTGGGATAACTTTTAGAAGTTATGTGGGACCAGCAGATGATGAAATGGTTACATCACTGGACTCCCACATAATTAACCATGGTTTCAGTCTAGACCTGGCAGCTTAAAACTCATGCCAGGTGCATGTGGGTGCTTGCCCAAGATCCTGAGAAGAGAATGGAGGAGAAGGGATTGAGGCATGGCCATTTCTTTCAGGTAGGTGACTTCTCATTTTCTGTCTCTGTCTCTCTCTCTCTGGTGAGCACACATGCCCTGTAGCAAGAATCTCTCTAAAAGACAAAAGAAAATATCCCCTGGATGAAACAGTCTTTCGGCAACTGATTAACTACCTGCAGAATCAAGAGTTCAAATGAAACAGGTAAGTATTTGGAAATCGAAACAATCCTGAAAAGAGAGGTACAGTGGTAGCTCTTGCGGAATGACTGTGACTGTGTGTAGGAAGCAGAGCCGATGTTTATACAGGGACTGGGAAGACACCTGCGGCAGGTGCAGATCTGGGAAATGGGGACTTGCCAGTTTCTCTGACATGTATGAGCTGCTTTTTTTTTCTTTTTAAACATTTATTGATTTTTAATTTTATTCGTTATCATTATTCTTCAATTTTGATCAGAGACAGACAGAGAGGCAGAGAGAGGAAGAAGCAAGCTGCCAGGTCTGGGACTTGAACTGTGGTCGGCTCTCAGGAGTCCAGCACCTCAACCACCATGCCACCTGCCAGCCCCTATAAGCTGCTTTTAAACCATCAATTGAGTCAATAGTAGGTTTATAAAGAGAAACACATGAGCCCTAGATTGGAAAGTGGGTTTGTGTTAGTCCTTGAAGCAGTAGAGCCTTGCGGACTTCTGGTGAAAGAGCGTGTGAGCAGGGAGCAGTCTATACCGTTCCCGTGTCCACTGGTGCACACCGGGGTCAGCTCATGGGCACAGCTGCAGCATGTCCCTTAGGATGTACAGTCCCACACAGAGACCTGAGCAGGAGGGCAGCAGTTGTCCCAGTTTTGAGTCTTCTCTTGACTATATAGCAGCTCTCATTCTTCTATCCTTCAAAGCACATTTTTTTGAGAGGTTTTTGCTCACCAGAAAGACAGAGAGAAGAGACAGAGAGACAGAAAGTAAGAAATCACCCTGCCCCTCTAAGGGAGGATGGCCATGCCACAATCCCTTCTCCTCCATTCTTCTCTTGGGATCTTGGGCACACACGCACACCTGCCTGGTGTGAGTTTAAGCCACTGGGTCTGAGACTTGAACCCTGGTTGACTACATGGAAGCCCAGTGATGTAGCCATTATGCCATCTGCTGGTCCCCTTTCAAAGCAAATTTTTAACATCTAGCAAATGCATAGATCTCTTCTGTATTTCAAAATGAGGCACGAGAAAGCTAGCAAATGGGAATGGGGAAGGGGGCTGGAGCATCTGCCCATGTGGTTAGATAGAAAAACCAGTCAGCACAGAAAATCCCCTGCCCAGGTAATGCAGGCAGACTTGCAGTGGGGGTATCTAGCTGAGTAAGCCACATTTGACTTAGCCAGTGAGACGAACCAGTGGGCCTAGCTGCATCTGATGACACCAATGAGATAAGAACCACCAGGGGATCCAGCCAATGATCAACTGACACAATCCAGATTAAAAAATTATAAACTTCACAGAATGCAACTGCTGAGGTCTTTTTTCTTTACACTTAAAAAAATAATTTTATCTATTGTCATCATTATTTTTTAACTCGACAGAGACACAGAGAGAGAAGAAAAATGAGAAAGCAAGCCACCAGGTCCAGGACTTGAACCATAGTCAGCCATGTGGGAGTCCAGCATCTTAACTGCCACACCACCTATCAACCCCAGTGCTGAGTCCTTTTGCGTTACATTTCTTTTTTTTTTTTTTTTTTTTTAAGAGAGATTTTTGCTATAGGGTGCATGTGCTCGCTGGAGAGACAGAAAATGAAAAATCCCGTCCAACCCAGGGGAGATGACTATACTGCAATCCTTTCTTCTCCATTCTCCTTTCAGGATTTTGGACATGCATGCACACACGCCCAGCCTGTTTTAAGCCGTCAGGTCCAGGACTCGAACCATGGTTGACTACGTGGGAGTCTAGTGACATAGTCATTACGCCATCGGCTGGTTCCTTCAGCCACTTTTTCTCTGTTCACTCAGCCTGCTCCTACCTCTCAGGAGTGTACTTTTGCTCTTACTCAATAAGCTACCTTCTGCATTTGCTGTAGACATGTTATGTTCAATTCTCTGTCCAAAACACCAAGGACCTGGCTGTCATCACAGAAACCGTCCTGCTACAGAAGGACACAGCGCTCCAATGCGACAGTTGTTTATCTCGTGCACAGGGAAACTTCAGGAGGTTACAAGCTCAAGTGCCTTCTGAAGTTTGGGCAGCTACCGCATACAGTTGATGGGAGACAACCATCAGGTGACAGGGTATGGTGGGGACTGAGGAGTGACTAGCACATGCTCTGCCCAGGAGCAGCGGGTGCACAGGTCCTGCTCATGGTGACTTAGCAGTAAGGTGGACTTGAGGGGCAACCCAGATGGTTGTGAGACATCTTCCAGTTTTTGAACTGTTGTTAACTAATTCAAGTCTTTTCAAAACACTGCGGGGGGCCGAACAAAATAATACAGTGGGGGCTACTTGGCATGTAGCCTGTCAGTTTGTAACCTCTGCAGGGTTTTCTCCAACTTAATCACTTGCTCACATTTTTTTTGAGTGACATTGGTGTTCTTTATCTGCCATTCTGAAGGCATGGCCTCTGAGCAAATTTTCAAGTACGGACAAAAACTGTCATCACTCCATTTACCTTCTCTGTTAGTTTTTTGTTTGTTTGTTTGTTTATTTATTTTGAAGGATTTTTGCTGTAGGGTACATGCACTCTGCAGAGAGACAGAGAAAGAGAGACAGAAAGTGAGAAAGCACCCCCCTCTCCTGTGGTGGTGGTGGTGAGGGGATGGCCACACTGCAATCCCTTCTCCTCCATTCTCCTTTCAGGATTTTGGGCATGCACATACACACACCCAACAAGAGTTTTAAGTTGTCAGGTCAGGCACTTAAATTGCAGTCGGCCATGTGGGAGTCTAGCACCTTACCACCACCACCACCTGCTGGCCCCTATTTTATTTTTTAAAGACATATTTACTTTATTTTATTTGTTTCTATTATTTATTTTTTTAATTTGACCAGGGAAAGACAAAGAGAGAGAGAAAAGAAAAATGAGAAAGCAAACTGTCAGGACTGGGACTTGAACCATGGTCAGTCATGTGGAGCCCAGTGCCTTAACCACCATGTCCCCTTCCAGTCTGGCCCCTATTTCTTATTTTAATTTTTTTTCACTAGCTTATAATTGCAACCTTAAATCATAGTCTTAATATCATGGCCTATCCCACTCAGCATAGTTATAAACTTGCTTAGTCTAGACTTTCACTATTGCACTTAAAATATGATGTTATTTTGGGTATTATTTCTTCTGACAGAATGCAGTATCTCATCCATGCTGTGAAGTTCAAGAAGAGATGCAAATAGACCCTGACTAGACGGTAGAATATTTATATTGTCACCACACGCCCAAGGAATCGGATTTTTCTTGGAACTGATTGGTCTGGATGATAATTCTTTATTTCATTTCATGAGTACATAGCTTACGAACTAAAAAATAATAATTTTTAAAATGTAAAATAATAATCCACACGTGCATGAAGTGTATAGAAGGAGCCTTTGCATTTCGCCAGCTGCAGAGAAACAGTGGCATGAAATAGACAGTCAAATAAGGCATCAGAGGAATGCCTCGTGTTCGAATGCCTCCTGGTAGTCATGAAGGCAGTATCCAATACTGTTTGGCTGTCAGGGGGAATTAGTTCATTAAGAGAGAACTTCATTGTGCGTCTACATAGGCTGGAGCCTCTGAAAAGGCTGAAGCCAGTACTTGGCACTTGGAGGGAGAGTGGGACATTCAGGAAGGACGATTTAGGCTCACACTTTAGGATTAATAGTGCTTGCTCCTTTGCATTTTGGCTAGAGGTCTTCAAACCTTTCCTTCTCAAGCAGAGGGAGATATTTTCTAGCATTCTGGGCAAGTTATAAAGGTAATTAAACCATTTCTGAACCTCACTTGCTAATAGAAGTCTCTTTCTGGTCTTATGTTCCTGGGATAAGAAATGAAAAACAAAACAAACCTGGTTTCCTTAGCAAATGATCTCTTCCCCATCTCTCTCCTGAAATGAGTCTTAGTTGACTCATCGGCTGATGCAAGAGTAGCGCATGCAGAGAATGTTTGTTTACAGCCGAAGAAAGACGAGACCTTCTGGATCCGATTGCATGCCCCCAAGTGTTCACCGCTCTCCGTTTTGTATGTCAGAAACACATTTTTGGTGCCGGAGATGGCACTGGGGCCCTTTCCCTGGAATTTAGAAACTTTGAGAAGACACGAGTTGGAGTTCTCAAGGCGATGGTGAATTGTATGAGGAAAGAAGGGACCTGGTAAACACACGCTCGCTTCAGTTTAGGGACACAGAGAGGTTATGTAACCTTCTCCGCGGCTCTGTGCTAGCCAGGTTGTGTATGAGCCTTTATGATAGAGGAACTCAGGGTGGTTACCCCTCTGAACTTCTGGCTCCTCTCCACAGTCTGTGGGACAGACATTCACATTTGGAGGTTCAATGGAGTTTTTTGTTTGTTTGTTTAGAGACTTTTTACTATAAGACATGTGTAATTGCCAGAGAGACAGAGACAGACAGAGACGGAGACACAGAAAGCAAGAAATCACCACGCCCCAAGGGGGATGGCCACACTGCAATCTCTTTTCCATTCTCCTCTCAGAATTTTGGGCATGCTTGCACACAAGCCCAGTGAGTATTGTCACTGCTTTCAGACTTGAACCATGGTAGACCACCTGGAAGTCTAGCAATGTAACCATCATGCAATCTGCTGGTCCCTCAGTGGAGATTTATTTCCTTCCTTTCTTCCCTCCAGAGAGAGAGAGAGAGAGAGAGAGAGAGAGAGACTCCCAATGGGGTCTTGAAGCTGTGACCCACTCCCAGCCTTCAGCCAGCTCTGAACTGTGGGCAGACACAAGCCCTGGGAGCATACTCGGGAGGCCTCCATGCTTCCCCTGTGGGATGGCCACACAGAGCGCTATGCTTTACCTCTGTGCCACTGTCTGCTTCATTCAATGGAGCATGGGGTTCCACAAGGGGCATGGCTTCTCCTTACTCATTCGTGGACTCTCTGGAGAAGATTTTCTCCTTACTACTTGTAATAGTAACTCTCACTATGCAGAAGTAACTGAGGCATGGCCTATTCCAGTGACTTCCTCCAGGTAAGGCGATGTTGTAAGTCATTGACAAACGGTGCTCCTGCCATTTGATTAGGCTGATTTCTATAAACTGTTTGGGATCAGTAGCTTGAGGAATACTCGACTAGCTGCTTGATCTATTATTTCTGATGAATATATTTTGATGGCCTTTATTCCTTTTAGGTAAAATGGTATTCCTTTAAAAATTTATGATAGAATTCTTTGGGGCATCTTCAGTGACAGATGAGAAGTGACATTCTCTCTCTAATCTTCCCATAGGCCCCTTAAATTAGCGTACTAGAAAGACTTTATTCTTGGCTTTATACCGAAAGCTTAGAAAGATGATTCTGGATCTCTAACAAGGAATAAGATCCATCACAAAAGTTTCGATGTTTGAATATACAGGCAAGTTTTGGCTTACCAAATTATCATAGGAAAACATTCAAGTGTTGTTCATACATATTTTAGAGATTCTGTGTGTCATAATGAGGTTTATCTTAAATTGGTGAATGGCTTCCTCAGAGCACTTGTTGAGGTAACCCACCTGGGCCATTTCTAAATTTTACTCTTTCTAAATAAAAGCTATTTTTTTAAAAAAGGTTTTTCCTATAGGGCACATGCACTGGTCAAAGAGAGAGACAGTGAGAGGGAAAGTGAGAAATCACTCCCTGGAGGGATAACCATGCTGCAATCCTTTCTCCTCTATTTTCCTCCTGGGATTTTGGGCATGCATACATATACACCTGGCATGATTTATTAAGCCACAGGGTCCAGGAATGGAACTACGGTCAGCCATGTGGGAATCCAGCACCTTAAACACAATGCTACCTGCTGGTCCCTAAATAAAAGCTTTTTAATATTATCCTGATGCTTCCTCCTCCTATTTGCAATATTGAATGGTTAAATAGGAAGCTCCAAAAGGTAACTGTCCACAGACAGAAGAGAGCCAACCCCGACTAGTAAAAACTGAAAATAAAAACCTAATAATTTCCGGGACCAGCAGTTAGCATAATGGCTGTGTTGCTGGACTCCCATGTAGTCGACTGCGGTTCGAGTCCTGGACCTGGTGCCTTAAACTCATGCTGGTTGCCTGTGCGTGAGTGCCCAAGATCCCGAGAGGAGAATGGAGGAGAAAGGATGGCAGTGTGGCCATTCCCCCCCCGGGGGTGATTTCTCACTTTCTGTCTCTCTGTCTCTCTGTATTTGTAGTGAGCGCAGATAAAGCTTTATATTACTCCCTTCCATTGCTGTCAGTCTGTCATGATAGGGAGCAAAGTCAATTCTCAGTTTGAGTACTGCGTTGACATTCTCAGGCAAATAAAGCTTCTTATCTAGAGACTTTATTTATTAACAGTGTTTTAATCTTGTGTGAGCCCAACTCTCATACATTGCAACATTGTAGCTTCTAACAAAATCAGGAGAAAAGGAATGACCCACCACCTCTCAGAAGCCATTTAGTTAGTCCTGCTGTGATTCTAGGAGGGAAGCCTTGGGGGATTCAGCTCATTCAAAATGCTGGAAGAAACTGTCAGCTACTTAAAACAGACACACAAAAGAAACATTGAAAAAGTGAAAGTACTCTACTATGTTTATATTGTTATTAATGTATAAATAATTAAATAGTAGTTTTGCTCTTGTCCAGCACTTAATATATATCTAGTTTTAAATTCTACGTGCATGTGTGTGATGAAAGTCCTGTGAAATGAGAAATTTGTAAGACAAAAATACAATTATTTACAAAATGTAAATCATTACTTATTCCCTTAGATGAAGAAATATTGGAATAAACATTAGAAAATCACAAAAAGATAAGAATGTAACGAGCAGCTAAACATATTTATGGATATAAAATGAATACAGTGTGTAAACTGGTTTATTGGGAGAAGGAATGTATCCACCCACAAATACTGTACATAAAACCGAGGTGGGGGGGGGGGAGGGCAGCAGTTGGTGTAATGGCTATGTCACTGGACTCCCATGTAGTCAACTATGGTTCAAGTTCCGGACCCGGTGGTTTAAACTCATGCCGGACGCGCGTGTGTGCGTGC
The DNA here is from genome assembly GCF_000334495.1 of Tupaia belangeri chinensis. Classification (NCBI taxonomy): domain Eukaryota; kingdom Metazoa; phylum Chordata; class Mammalia; order Scandentia; family Tupaiidae; genus Tupaia; species Tupaia belangeri. Next base: position 917,416 of record NW_006159952.1, read on the forward strand.
CCACGATCTTGAAAGGAGAATGGAGGAGAAAGCACGCCATGGCCATCTCCCCTGGGAGGTGATTTCTCGCTGTCTGTCTCTCTGTGTCTCTCTGGTGAGCACATGTACCCTATAGCAAAAAACTCTTAAAAAAACAAAAGACAAAACCTGAATCAGTGAGAACTGCCCTGTCACATGTAGATAATCATTGAGCTGAAAGCTGGGCAGGGCCAGTGGCAGAAGGAAGGGGACAGGACAGACTGAAACACATCAGCTCGCAGAATACCTGATTGGCAACGACGTGTGCAAATGAGTTCGGTGGATTTTGGAGGTAAGATAGAACCCGATTAGTAATTTAACCACAATAGGTTTTACATGGAAATAGTTTAGAAAAGACTAGGGCTTAAAACATTTTAGATAAGTCTATGGAGTGAAGTACTGATAAGATGTCCTTAAGAAAATCTACTACTTGAAGTAAACTTTTAACACTCTAATCATTTTTTTACAGCTTTTTATGGCGCAACTAAAAAATTATATTTGGTAAAATACGTTATCACCTGCTTGTCATACAGACTACCCAGAGTCCTTATGTCCTGAAAGTATGTTCATAGTTTCCAAACCAAATAATGAAGTGAAAGGACCATCCCCAAGAATATGTGCAGTTTGGAGCCTAATAATGCCTCTGTGGAGGTTTGTTCTTGCCTTTCTTACATGAGCCACTGATGACTAATACAGCCTCCACACTTTTCCTGCCCTTCCTAAAACCTTTACATATTTTTAAATTGCTAGAGCATGCGTGTACTCACCAGAGAGAGAGAGAAAGAGGGAGAATAGGAAGAAAAAGAAGGAGGAGGTGGAGGAGGGACAGGAAGAGGGAGAGGAGGGGGAGGAGAGAGAGAAAATGCATTGCGGTGGAGTGTGGTCACCCTACAATCCCTTTCCTCCATTTCTCTGCCCTGTTGGTGTCTGGGGCATCCAAGTGCATGCCCTGGAGTGTTTTTAAAGTCATTGGCACCTGGATTCAAACCATGGTCAGCCATGTGGGATCCTGCTCCTAGTGAACAGTGCTTAATACTGTGGTTAACACTGTGTTGTGCTGTGGTGCTGGCTCCAGAACCCCTGTTTTTTTTGTTTGTTTGTTTGTTTTGTTTGTTTGTTTATTTTTTGGTTGCTATTGTTTGTTTGTTTGTTTGTTTTCAATGTTGACACAATGGTGATTGGAAACAAGACTAAAAATTTAGAAAGAAGATTGCTCTTGGCTGACCCCTACTGGCCTAAGACTTTCAGTACAAAGAAAAGCGGGAAGAATAATGAGAAATGCCCCAGGAGACAATGCTCAGTCCCCGTTTTATCCCCATCACTGCCTAGATGTATGACCTTGAGCAAGTCAATTGCCCTCCTAGGTCCTTGGCTTCATTATCTGAATGATGTGGGTAGGTAAGGCTTACTACCTGGGCTAGCTAGGCCAGACGATATTTTGGGATTTCTTTCCATTTTACTGCTTAAGATTCTTTAAGTTTAGGTCTGGGAGCTATGGAGCTATCCTAAAAGAGAGTCCCAATGTTCTTTTTAGTTAGGTCAAATTGAATAGAAACAATGATCCCTTGGCACTGTAATTAACTGATCAGCTACTGTGTGCCAGACACTTCACACATGCTCCCATTGGGTTTTTACAACAAACCCGCTGCCTCAGTGGAAAACTGAGGCTCGGTGGGGCTAACTAACCGGGAAGCGGGTGAGTGGGGACAAATCCTGGTTGGCTTGATCCCAGGTCCTTAGTTTCACTGCATCCACAGTGGCTGTCACACCTGGCTGACTTTCTCTTTCTCTGGGGAAGTGCTTTGCTCTTGCTTCTGTTGCATCTACAGAAAGGTTTGGCCAGGCTGGCCTGGGACTCACCATCCTCCTGCTTCAGCCTCTCCAGTAGCTGCGATTACAGACGTGCACCCCTGTACCTAGCTGCCCTTGGCTTTGAAGATCATCTATCATTGACCTCACAGTTAAATAGCCACAACATGAAGTTTTTCTCACGTAGAAGTAGATACACTAGGGTCAGCCTCATAGTGCCATGGTTAATGCTGTGTGGAGGAAGCTAGCAGTCCATGGTCGAGTCTTTGCAGCTTGAAAAACATACCGAGTGTGTGTGTGTGTGTGTGTGTGTGTGTGTGTGTGTGTGTGCCTCAAGGCCTGAAAGGATGTAGGAAGAAAGGTAAAAGGATTGCAGTGTGGCTATACCCCATTGGGAAAAAGCTCCCCTCTCCCATCCCCCAGCTGGCAGACACACACACACACACACACACACACACACACACCCCACACACACATCTATTCCTACTGACTAGCATTTTCCATTTAAAGGGTCATGTGCTCTGATGCCTGGTAGCAGCTCCCGAGAGCAAATTTAGGGTGAGGCAAAGCAAAAGAAGCCAAGCAGATTCCTAATCGCAGACGGATGGTAACCTTGCATTGGAGCCCCTGACTCTCACTGAAGGCAATGATCATTTGGGAGACAAACCAAAGACACCAAGTTCATTCTTGAAAAGAAGAGGAGACCTTTCTACAGCATCGGTTTGGACATTAGTGAAGAAATCAAATTCATTTTATAGAGTCATTGTTCAGGAAGACACTGAAGGACAGAGAGAGAAAGAAACTGGCAAAATGTAATTGCTTCCAGGCGTGAAAAGATACAGGATGTGGTCTTACAGTGTGTATTTGCATTCTGAGTATCCCACTTCTGCAGACGTGCCACTCACACACGCCCATTCCTCATGATCTCTGTGTCCCTAACGCCTCTGTAACACTCGTCTTAGAGTGGCTTGGGGAAGAGCACAGAATCTGCTTCCGACTACCTGGACTCAAAAACGGAGTCTTCCCTGAGAAGCTGTGTGACCGTAGATGAGTTCATTAGCACGGGCGTGCCTCCGTTGCCCTATGAATTCATGGGGACTGTTCATGAATTCATGATGCGTGTCCACTGAGTTAACATATGTGGCCCAGTTGTCCGTTCATGGCGTGTCGTATGCACTAGTTAAGTGGTAGATATTATTATTATATAAGAATGTTCTTTAAAAAAAGGCTTTTGGAACCCTACCAGCATGAAACTAAAAAGGCTTTCAAAATAACATTTTCTTAGCCCACCAACTGCTTCCATGAACAGGTTCAAAAAATATACACTGATGAAAAATTTCAATTTAAAATGAAGCTATACAGACTGATGGGATAGTTTTCTAAAACGAAATCCAGAGGTTCCCTTGCTAGTCTTAAAAAAAAAAAAGTTTGCATTATAATCATGGCGACATGTACAAGGACAATTCCATCGCCTCCCTCCTACTGAGCTCTCTTTTGTCCACTCTGAAATCTCGAATTCTCTTCAAGTCCCTTTCTCCCTAAGCCTAGCTAATGCTATGGTCTGCCACGGTTGCCCTTGTCCTCACTTCTGTGATGTTTCCATACTTCAAGGCAGGCCACAGGCTGGCTGGCATACAACTGGGAATTCCTGCAAGGCTCGAAAAGCCGATGGTGATTAACTGCTACAGACAGGAGCCAGGCCTGGGGTAGATGGGTCCAAACAATAGAGTCTAACACGCATCCGCAAAAGCTTTCATCTTGAGAACATAACCTCGTGTGAGATGTAACCAGAAGTCTCAAGGTAATTGCATTTTACTGGAATCAGACCTAACAAGGATTTTATAATTAAAGATCACGCTGGTTCCCTTTACTATCACCTGCAACTTAATCACGCACTGGAGGCTTCCCACAAATAGCGAGGCTGTTTAATATTTATTGAACATCCACAGTCACCTTTACGTTTCGTTTCTCTGGAAACACACTCCTTTGGTTTGGCTTCTGGGGACCTTGAGGAAGACCATTATTTTATTAAGAACAGACGCAGAGAAATCCTGCGTGGTGATAGCCATCATGCTAGCTGACACGTCGCAGGGCTTTTTCATTTACAAAGTGCTTTCGCATCCAGGATCTCACGTGATTGTCGCCAAGTTCGGTGCCCAATTTGTCTTTCCTACTCTGTGGAGTGTAATATTCCCTGTACCTCTTCATAAGGAGCTTGCTCTTGACCCCTTTCTCTTCAGGCCTTTAATCTCTGCAAGTTTTGAAGAGGCAAATCTCTAACTTGTACACACACAACGATGCCATTTTTGTCCTGTGTCAACTGCCTTGTGAGCCGTGGCAGTCAGATCTTTCACAACTGGGCCTTTTGGGATAATGAGCCCATTCCTGGGAGCACGTCCAGGCATGTACCATTGCGCTGGGAGACTGGAACAGTAAATAAACATGTCTGTTGATAGAGATGTTTACAGGTAATGTGTATGTGCACAGGCTTCGCCGTTGGGAGGATGGTCCCTCAAATCATGCTGGTTTCACTATTTGTTGTACTATTCATAAGACTTTGAAAACATTTCTCAATGTTTCTGGTGAAGAAAGTGGGGAGTCCCGAGCCAGGACCATAAACCATCAACTCAGGAGAAAAGAGTGTGACTGCAAGGCAGTCCCAGAGCCCGGGAAGGCCCTGTCTTCCTTTTCGCCCTGAGCTGCCTCTGACCAGCCGACATTTCCGTTGAGCTTCAAGTTCCTTGTGGGTAAAATGGGAGTAATAATATGTACTTACAAGGTAAACGTGAACAGTACACAGGGTGCTTCTTCCAGAGCCGAAGCAGGAAAAGTTCGTCTTGTAGGTGTTAGGAGAAAGCACCTTCTTCATTTTCTGCAAGGGCCTGGATACCTGAGATGTCCATATGCATTTCAACACAGCCCCACTAGTTTTGCAAGGGCCTGGGACTTTCAGTAATGGCCACTTCTTACACTTGTTCAGACCTGTATTCCTCCTGAGCAAACTCTCCTTTGCCCCGACAAGATCCAGGCTTTGCTCTCACCTGGGCTTAGTGTGAGCCCCATGGTGGTATGAAGGGTAGTCCCATGGTGGTACGAAGGGACCTCTCTATCACATCAGGGTTTCTCCCTGGAGCCTCGGTCCCTTGTTTTCCTTTTTGTTTATAATCTCAAAAGTCACTAGAACATTAAGATTTCTCCTTGCCTGCCAATGTCAAAATCGCATCACCGTTGGTGAGGATTCTCAATGAAATGGCCGGTGTAGGGCTTTTCTGTTTTCTCAGCTCCAGGTTTACACAATACGTTTACTTCTCAGTTACAGGGGATCCAGACAGGCTGGCGTTTCTGCCCGGCTCCAACTTCGGAAGTCGTTGCTGTGTTGTAGCAGTCTGGTTGTGCCACGACGGGGATGGCGGTCATGTCTAAAGGCATATAAGCAGGTGTGTCTCGCCAGATCCCAATGCTTTATTTTTTTATTTTCTCTTAGGAGCATCGTTAGTGTTACACCTTTATCTTTGTATGGTTTGGTGGTATTGATGGTATCTTTAAATTAATAAAGAGAGCTATATTAAGAGAAAATGTCTTGAGGTAAAAAGGAGAGGGAAATTTGGAGAGAAACATGGACGGAAAACAGTTTCAAAATTTACAATGATGTAACAACAGGACAGAATACTAGCTTTTTCCTCTCCTAAACTCTTTCTCTACGTTAAAATCAGAGCTCCTTTATTTGATATTGTGTTTACAAAGGGGTCTGAAACTGCCTGCGTGCTAGGGCTGCCTGGTCGGGTGGGGTGGCTGTGTGTGTGAATCACAGCTGTCCTCGCTCCTTTTGGGGAGACAGTGGGTATGATAATGAGACAGCCAGACGAGGGGGACAGAAACAAAGGGGAGGCAGTCAGTCAAGGCTGTGGAAATCTAGAATGGACATCGTCTTCATCTCGCTGGGGTGGTGCGGGTCTCATAATGGCTCCTCTGTTCCTTTAAAACGCTGCTCAGATAATGGCCTGGCCTCCCACGCATTCTGAGAGGGTGCCTCTAGCTTTACTGAAATCCTATCCTGACCACAGACCTTATTTCCCCTCGCAGCTCCGATAGCCGGCCCAGCCGAGGTATCCTCCGGGGACGCAGTTGCTGTTTCTCTTGATGTGCCCCACGGTCGGTTCAGAAATGGCTTGGAGAGCACCTGAGGACAGGAGCCCTCCTGCCTCCTCTCCTTCCCCTCTCATCGCACTCAGACGTTGTCAAGAGTTGCTTCGGTGAAGTTCTTTAACATTAATCTATGGAAACAATCTAGCATTTGGCTCTTGCTCTGAAAAGCAACCAAAAGGAGTTGGAAACCAGAGTGTAACCGGGCGATTTTTTGGCCAAGTGCTTCGTCCCTGGGAGTTTTTGAAGCCGTGTAAGTCATTAGCAAGCCCGGGCTAATTGAATTTGATTTCATGTCAACACTGTCACAGTCACCGAGAGAACACCAATAAAATCCCAACCTCGTTTTGCGGTGATCATTAGGCCCAGTTTTGCTAACAACAGAAGCTCAGCCCTTGGTTGAAGGTTGTCACATCATGTCCGGGGAAGCCAGGGCTTCCTGGATGTCCACAGAATTAATCAGGCCCTGAAGTCGTCATTTGATACAGAACCGAATTCGAATGGGAAAATCCACTTTTCTGAAGGACACGCACAAGCGGCTGACTGCCCCTTCCTTGGGGTGTGCACAACCCCTCCAAACAGTTACAGATCACGCTTGAGTTCTTTACAGGCGGAACCAGCTAATTAAATGTCCAAAATGGCACTACCAGCTTTTTTCAGAAAAAAGTGAGGCCGAGAGAGTTAAGATGTGGAAAAGGCACATTTAAAACCTCACCAGTCTTTTCAGGAGTCAAAACACATGGAAACTTTTGGTACTTTTTTTGTTACTTTTACCTCAAGTTATGTACTTTATAATTTGGGAAAATGGGGCACCCAACTGAATTGACCAAATAATTGAATACCAAAAAAGATTCTGAAGGGTGAAAATGACCCTCCCGATGCAGTTACAATTTGCTAATTTTGGAACAGTTATCCCATAAGCAATTTTTTCACATTCTTACCTCTGGTGCCACGTACGTGAGCGAGAAATTGGGAATATATTTCACAAAGTGGCATGGGACGTGTTTTAAGTTACATTGTCATGTTACATCTGGATGAGGAAACATATGAAGTAATTAAGTGAAACCTACTGAGAAAAAGGGGGATTTCAGCTGAACTTAGCTAATTAGTCCCAGCACCAACCCTAAGTGCACAGGAAGAGAATATTCCAAGGGGTTTTTCCTTACTGGTTTTAATTTAGCTCTGGGCCATGGCAGTGTGATTCCACTGGGTCCATATCTCATTACTCTCAAGAGCACCCTGTTTTCCTCCTGGGACCTGCACTTGAAGAGTGATAGCCTTGCCTCATCAATTGCCAATGCCACCAGTTCGATAACTGACTATCGTGGTGGGGCATCGCTTTCGATGAGAGGCAAGTGCAGGTCTTGGCTCTCCAAAAATAGCCTGCCCCACAGTGGCAGGTAAAAGCCAGGTTTCCCTGGCTGCGTAAGTTCAGGAGAAAGACTTCACACCTGTGCTGTTCTTGGGACACCTTCATAGTCAAATAAAGATGGCATTTCCAGTGACTTTGGTCTTGAGACATAATGGACCATAATATATTCTTTAGTGCCAGTACCTATCATTCTCATTTTCCTTTAAAACTAGGGACTATCACTAATATTAATAAAGGTTATCTGTACTTCCCCAGCAGGTTGAATTTAGCAGCATGAATTATTTTTTCAGGAATTACTTCATTTTATTTCTCATTATCATATCATCTTTATTTTTTAATTTGCTACGGGGCACGTGCTCTTACCAGAGACAGCTGGAGAGAGAGGGAAAGTGAGTAAACAAGCTGTTAGGTCTGGAACTTGAACCATGACTGGCCATGTGGGAGTCCAGTACCTTAACCACCATGCCACCTGCTGGTCCCTCAGCCTGAATTTTATTATGTATTGATTTAATTTTAGAGAGTTTTTTTTGCTATAGGGCATGTGTGCTTGCTGGAGGCACAGAGACAGAAAGTGATAAATCACTCCGGAGGGGATGGCCACACTGCAATCCCCTTCTCCACCATTTCCATCTTGAGATTTTGAGCATGCACACACATGTGCCCAGTGAAAGTTTCAAGCCTCTGGGTCTCGGACTTGAACCACAGTCAGCCATGTGCTAGTCTAGTCCCTTAACCACTATGCCACCTGCTGGCTCCCTGAATCTTAAAAAGAGAAGAGAGAGAGAGAGGAGAGAGAGATCTTTTCATTTAGCATCACATGGTCTGATAAGACTTCTCCTAGGTCCTAGGGTACTTGCTTTTGTGAAACTCTGGCAAAAGTCGCAAATCGATAACTCAGGTGGTGATATGTTAGAGTTTAGAAGTCCTTCCCCAGGTAGGAATAGCAAGTTCCCGAGAGAGGTCTGCATTGTGCAATAGAATGTAAGGTGGAAACCAGGTGGGAGTCCCAGGCTGGAGGCAGAGATAGGTACAGACTGCGGATCTGTACTCCGACTGACGGAGTCGTCACCTCTTACTTCTGTGAGGAAGATGGCTCAGTGAGCAGTTTCCACACCTGCGCCAAAAATCCCCTCAGCCTTGCCTTCCTTCCAGAAGAAAGGGACCCTGTTCATGTGGGCAACCTCCCAGTTTGTCAACTTCAGGGGATACGTTGGAAAGGAGGGATTACGAAAAATAACTTCTCAACGTTGTGTGACAAAGGTACTCTATAACAATGATACGATTTGATTAAAATATCCTGAATAAATCAAATTTAAAAACTAGGATACAAATTTAGTTAAAATTTTTTTTTTAATAATGGTAATATTTTTCAAGTAAAAATGTGGAAGAGGGAAGAGAGAATTCTACCGTTTCTTGAAGAGAACAATGATCACAAACTCTAGTAATTGGCACTATTTTTTTTTAAAGGGAATTAGAAAGTATTGTAGAAAAAAAAATATAGCTCCTGAGTGTTCTCTACCATGTGGTATTATAAATCATCAAACCTCATGGGTCTGCTCACCATAATAGTCTAAGAAAAGCTCTAGAATCTGAGGGACAAGTAATTAGTCATGGTATAGGTAAAAGTCTCTGCTTTAAATTTCATATAGACAATATACATTTCAAATTTTGAATTTCTTAAAGTCATTTGTTTGAGGACACCTTCTGACTTTGCTGTCGATACCAACATCAACCACACGATGTCACCAATAACTACGGTACTCACTTAAAGGAGCCTTGGGGAAGGACCTAACGCAGGTTTCTCTGTAAGTTAAATTATTTTCTATTTTGTTCGTGAATTTCCTTTCAATCTACCCAACTAACACACATTTCCTATTAGTTTATGACTATATTATTTATTATTAATTTATACCTCAGATTTTATACATTTGGAAGCTTATGTAAAAAACATGTTAGTAATATAATACAAAATAATGTCCTTTCATAAGATCTGTTTGATTATTGACCTTCACATATGTTATAATTCAGGGGGAGAAGCAGAATAAATAAAAAAGTATGCACTGAAAACTATTTTTCATATCCTGTCATCAGTTGCAAAAATAAACACATTGATAATAGCCACACACACACACACAGGCACACACACACACACACACAAGCTATAGTGCACGCTGGTCACAATCAATGCTGCATTGTAGAATTCTTTTCTTATGTGAAAGCGAGAAAGAATAGGACCCTCTTTCTCCATGAAATTGTACTGGCCATGTTCGATACTGATGTGTTGCGCAGTTACTCTTTCTGGCATGGGATAAGACTAATTAAAATAACATTTCACCTCTTCTCATGAAGGCAAAGTCAGTCTTTTCTGCCTCCAGTTCTTTTCCCAGATGTATTCTGAATACACCAGGTTAAAAAAGAAGTAAACATATTGTGATTGTAAGACCAACTTTTTCCCTTGAAATGGTTTATCATAATATTATGCTTAATTATGCAAATATGCTGGAGGCTTTTTTATGGGTGCATCAGCCAAATTCAAATACATTAAAGATGACAAATACATATTCATTTGCACATTCAGCACTTAGATGCCTGTATGTAGCATTCTATGAATTTAACCAACAATGGCATGTCATGATACAAATATAAAAAGTGAGGAAGTGTGGAACAAAGCTGTGTGAGGAATTCTTCATGGAGCAATTCCTTCCATTAAAAAATAATTCTAACATCTAAGTAATTATATTTATTTTGTTGATTATTCTCTGTGTCACTCCCAAAAAGATTTCAGAAAAAGAAAGAATATTAGCATTGTAAGACTGACTTGGTTTTATTAGGTCTAAAAAAGCAAATAGCCACTGGAGTTTTACATTGTTAAAATGTATATGCTATTCTCTTTTAAGGCATATGGGAAGAAGGAGGAGGAGAAAAGATGATTTTTAAACACTTTATCTAGATCTACAGAAATGAATGAAAAATTCCTATGCTTCCAAAAATTTGACAGAGGAAAAAAAATACAGCTGGAACTTCAGCTGGAAAGAGAGATTTACATTACAGTTGTCAGAGTCATATTTGGGAAAAACACAATATATAATTTTCTGTTTATAGTTTGAGGTATTTTTGTTATTTATTAAAAATACCATTTTTTTAATTTTGTAGATTTTTTTGAGGTCACCAGACTGTTCTAATGATAAATAGGAACTTATAAGAACAACCCATATTTTACCTATGAAGACCAGCATCTGTGACAGTTGCTATTTCAATGTAACACATATTTATGAGTTGACCTTATGCCAGACATCAGAAAGCACAATGCAAGTATTTATTTATTTTCATAATAAACACTCTTAAACACATCTTACTTTTTAAACTGTCATCATAATGTACTTTTACAAAAAAATAGCATTGACATTTCTAATAAACTTACCTATAGCTATGCTATATACTATAGACTTTAATAAGTATATATATATTAAATATATGTATTTAGATATAGAGAGCCTAAAAGCTTTGAATATGGTCCTTTTAACAACCTCAAAAATTTAAAAAGCATCTCTCATATACAAAAAACTAAGAAAAAATAAATATATGCTTTATAAGATAAAGTATAATGAAATAATAAATATGTCATTCTAGTAATTAATAAAACAAAAAAGTGGACTTACATAATAGTAATTATTTTATTTTATTGTGGTCCACCAAGAATTTTTTCTACTAGCATGCTGTGACTGAAGCAGATCTATGTACATATGATTTGCAAAATAGCATCCCAATGGTTTATATTCATCCCACCAACAACCTGTTCAGCTGACAACAAACCTTAACACTGATATATTCTTTCTAGTGTGTCTAGCTGGGGGTGCATCTCTACGTGTTCTTAGAAAAGGATTTCTTCTCACAGACCCTTTTTCGAAGTTATGATTTGTAATATCATCCAAAAGATGAAAGATTTGCCTAGTTGTAGAACTGTGATACAATAAATAGCCTGAGGAAGCTGCAAATATTTTAATATATGTTTATACTTACAAGTGCAGTTTTAGATGGGGATTTTAAATGTTCATATATTCTATTTGAATTGATAATGCTAATTCAAAGCATTATGACATTTTTCAGACACATTTTCAGTTCATTTTGTTGAGGAAAAAAGTGATTGATGTTTTCATAATCACATTGATTTTGCTACTCGATTGTTTTAGATGATCTTTCTCTAACCATAATGTAACAACCGAAAAGGAATCACAGGTCCAATTGAGGCAGCGTAAGTGGTCGTGCTGCCACCGCGTGAGGCTGGGGCCACATGGAAGGTGTAGGAAGACCAGATCCTGTACTACCGAACAGGCTGTGTGTTTTGGTACGCACCTGTCAAACTAGCGGACTGGCAGTTTGCGTATGGATTCCCAATGGCAAGACTCTGTCGAAAATCTCTCTCTCTCTTTTCCACATCCTCCCATGATTTCTATATCTCTTACAATATTTTAGGTTTCTATTTTCAGAAAATGTTCATAATACATGCTGCAGGCCAATATGGAAACAATACATTTCACCTCCTTGAAGCAGCTTTGGGGAGTGCTGTCCAGTGCTGAATTTTATTTTGCTTGTTTTGTTCAGTAAAACTGCATACTTGTAACATGTGAAAGTTACTACCCATACTTGAGATCATTGGACTTTATTTGGGATATTGAGAGCAGGAAGAAATGAGAATGATATTTTAGATTATTAAGCAGGAGAATTTGTCTATTTAACTTATAGCTGTCTGGTTAATGGACACATTGACAGCCTCCTGAGTTGTTAAAAGTCTGAGTTGTACAAAATAAAATGACCTTAGGCTTAAAACCTCTGTGACAATTCACCTAAGAGTTTTTGATGTTGACCAAAATGTGTTTTTGTTCATGGCATCGCCATTTTAAAGGGAGCACAGATACTGGCAAGGCGTTTGAATAAAAGCATCCCCTCACGCAGGGTAAGCAAAGGCTGTGCTGTTTCAGAGCACTGAAAATAGATCTGCCAAGTCTTGCTCTTTCTTTAGAGGTACCATGTTCCTTATGACTGGCCACAAGTTTCAGGATGAGTGGAGGTTATGGTGCAAAATTAAGTCCTTTGTTGTTTATTGAGAGATTTTTGCTGTAGGGTGCATGCACTCGCTGGAAAGACAGACAGAAAGTGAGAAATCGCTCTGAATCCTCCCCTTTTTCATATCTTGGCTATGTGAGCTCAAAAACAAAGAAAATGTGGAGGTCCCATTTTGTTCCAAGGCAAGTTCTCTCTGTGTCTTTTGAGTTGCACCACCTTTTCCTAGACTAGAAGGTCCTCTCAAATAAAGGATATTTTTTTCCCTCAAAGGAATCACGCAAGTAACAGTTTTTAGAAAGAAAAAACTATCCACAGATTAAATTAATTTATTTATATATTTATTTATTTATGGAGAGATTTTTCTATAGGGTACCTGTGCTCGCCAGAAAGAGAGAGAGACAGAAAGTAAGAGGTCATCCCCCAGGGGAGATGGCCATGCTGCAATCCCTTTTCTTCCTTTCTCATTTCAGGACTTTGGGCACACATGCACATGTTCCCTGCATGATTTTTAAGCTGCCAGGTTTGGGACTCAAACTGCGGTCAACTACGTCTGAGTCCAGCGACATAATCCCAATGCCACCTGCTGTCCTTGGATCAAGCTACTTTAAACTGAAGCTTCTAAGTTCTGTTAGATTTTCACATAAGAAGATCATTTATGAAGTGACAACTTTGATATCACTAAATAACAAATACTAATGACTCCTCGTTTTAACTGGGGACGCCATCCTTATACTTTATCCCACTTACTCCGACGAACTTAGGAAGAGGTCATCTCATAAAAGATGCAGATTTGGAGGGGCGGTATAAGTAACTACAGGAAAAATGTATGCTGTATATAATGGGGAAGAGAAGACAATAAAATTAACTTTACTAACAAAATCATAGAAAGCAACATAGGCTCCAACATGAGAAAACACCTCCTATCCTCCCAATAGCTATACAAAGCAGGATTCTTTCATGAGTCTAACTTAAAAAGTTTAGATTTCACAAAGCCAGGGGAAAAAGCTGAGGAACTGAAAGGCTTCTGTTGATGGAATGAATGGAGAACATATTTGGCCAATGGATTTCCCTGGCTTTGATTTGATCATTTCCTGGTGCCTCCTGTTTTCATCTGAGGTGATGCAGGTTTGTAAAAGATGAGGAAGAGGGCAGATGTATCAATGTCCTTAAATAATACGAATCCATAGATGATTAATATAATAGATAACAAACACACTGCTTTTCACTAATGGTTTGTCAGGGTCTGAGAGCAAGTTTGCAACGTCTGAAGTATTTTTATGTGACCTTTTCAGCAGGGCATTTTAGGATTGCAGCTCATCAGAACATCGTGTCCAAAGAGCACTTGTCACTAATCAGGGCCGTTCCACTCAGATTAGGCAATTCTGATATTTGCGTAGAGACTAGAAGGGGATGTGATTTATGCCTAGGTATTGATGACAAAACTAGGCATACTGTGTGTACACTATGAAGGTGCACAGTGATTATTTGTAAACCAGGAATCATCATTTAAAAATGATAAAACTTTAAAATAAGTTACATGTTTATATTTTATAGTGAACCTGGTCCACGTATGTAGCTAGCTTGTACTATAAGTAAATACTATCTTTACATATTCAAACATTTAAAATAAAATAAACAAAACTAATAAGTAAATATTTTTTTTAAATTTTAGGAAAAAAGCACACTTGGGACCAGCAGATGGCATAATGGCTATGTTGCTGGACTCCCATGTAGTCAACCATGGTTCGAGTCCCAGCCCTGGCGGCTTAAACTTACGCTGGGCACGTGTGCGTGCGTGCCCAAGGTCCCGAGAGGAGAATGGAGGAGAAGGGATTGGGTGTGACCATCCCCCTGGGGGGTGATTTCTCGCTTTCTGTCTCTCTGTCTCTCTCTGTCTTTCTGGCAAGCACGCACACCCTATAGCAAAAAACTCTCAAAAAAAAAAAAAAAGGAAAAAGCACACTCAATGAACAGAATGTTCATGGAGCAAACACATAGATCATGGAAACCTGAAAAAGACTAATTTTGCCAGCTTACAGCAGAAAAGCTTAAAAAAACATATAAAAAAGATGCTTTTAAAACAAAAACTGGATTATTGCCAGTTGATGATAACATGTATAGTATCTTCAAATGGACTGGTGTGATGTGTATTTGTCTTAGGGAAATTCACTTTACAACCTAAGTGATGTTTTGTGATTGAATGTATAAAATAAAGTAAAATTAAAAAGAAAAAAAAATTACCCCCCCCAAAAAAGAGAAAAACCTGGGGATCAGCAGATGGCATAATGGTTATGTCATTGAACTCCCACCTATTAGAACACAGTTCAAGTCCTGGACCGGGCAGCTTAAAACTCACACCGTGTGTGTGCATGCATGCCCAAAATTCCCAGAGAAGAATGGAGGAGGAGGAGTTGTGGTATGGCCACCACCCTCCCCCCCCCGTGGGGGGTGATTTCTTGCTTTTTGTCTTTGTAGGGACTGTACGTGCCCTATAGAAAAAATTGCTCATAAAAAAATTAAATTAATAAATAAAAACAAAGCTAGTTTTAAGGTAGTAAGATGAATTGTTACATTTTACTTTTTGAAAAATGTAGAGATAAATAATCATCCTAACTTGCCTCCACATTCTATAATGTCAACTTAGGAGCTGCATGTCTGCTCACCAAGTTGAGAGTGCTTAAAAATAAACAAAATCACATCGATCTCTAAGGTTCAGAGTGCTTTTGAAAACGTCTGATGCTGATATTAGCCAGCCAATGTGAAAGCCGCAGGGAATGGTAAACCAACTCATCATTTAAGTGACTTTAATCAATATTCTAATTCTGATGTGAATATGTCTCAAAAGTTCATTTTTCTACCCAAGGTCATTAAATGTAAACCAATGAAGGAACATACAAAAGCAATCTGTTCATTCTCTTTGACGATTTTCAAATAGTAATTTTATTTGTACAAATGTATGAATGACTGCATTTTGCATAGGACACTCTCTCCCAAGTGAATATATTGGGGTGTGTTTTTGCAAAGGGTGGATGTTTTCAGCTCAATGTTATCCTAGTTTCTGGTGTTCACATTATTAGGTCCTAAATACCAGATTCAAGTAACACAAATTAGGAACCGTCACTAAAAGAAATTTAACAATGCGATAGTAAACTTAAAGAGATGCTAGTTTGTTCTGTGTCTGTTTTTGACTAGTGCCCACTACAATAAAGATAAATTCTTTGTGAGCTTCTCCATTCTCAAAGATACTGGTCAACCAATATTTATTCAAATTACGCTAAGAAGCTGGAAGCAGAAAGAAATTCTAAGTGTTTGTTGCCAATCGGAATGCTACATTTTCTCGTTGCCACCAACCCAAGCCTAAGTGCCAAACTCCTTTATACCCTTTGAAAAAAGTGGGATTGTGGGGTGGGAAGATGAGAAGTGGGGGTGGGATGGGGAGCTAGAACTGAGACCCCATAAAATCTCAACCCGTGAGTGGCTCGTCTCATCTTATTTTTGAAAATCTTTTCATTTTGAAGTCCCTTTGTATCCGTGTGGATGCCATTATTTTTTTCAAAAATAAGACTTACATAAAAGGCATGTTTATATTTATTCTATCTACCTTCCACCAACTGGTATTTACTGACTATTGAAAGAACTGTAGTTGACTACACGAAATAATGACTACAGGGATACAAAAGGGCAGGAAAAATGGAGAAACCAAAAAATAGAGCAGCCCAAACAAGGACAATTTCTTTCAGAAATACCCTCAAATGGGAGAAAGCAGTGGGCTTGCAGGTTACCATTATGCATGATTTACACAACTCACAAGAAAACAGGGCTGTGGTAGATGCAAAAAAGGCACACTATATGAGAGAATGGTCTTAGAAAACAATGCTAATAAAGAGGCACAGGAATTCTTATTTTGAACATGAAGCATAAACACAAGTCATGATGCTGCATTTGCTTTGGCTCTAAGGGAACAGATTGTGGCTAACTTCATAGCTCTATGCCTGTTACAGTCATGCCTCACTTAATGAAGGGGAATCTGAGAAGTGAGTCACTAGCGGACATAGAATAGACTTACACAAACCTAGACGGTATAGCCTACTCCACACTTGGGTTGTATGGTAGAGCTTGGATGCTCCTTATGGGACCACCATTATATATGTTGTTCATCACTGTTATGTGATCATGGCTGTTTATGGCACAACACTAATCTCTGCAGCTACACCCTGGGTATGGACAGGTGTTAGGAAGCAGTCTTTGCAGAGACTCGGAGGGGCTAAGCATTAGACCAAAAGTCGTGTGGTTAAAAAAAAGGCAATCCTAGCAATAGAGGCTAAGCTTTCCACTTTATAGTTCATATTTCACTTTGTAGAACATCACAGGGACCAGCAGTTGACATAATGGCTATGTTGCTGGACTCCCATGTAGTCGGCAGTGGTTTGAGTCCTGGACTCCGTGGCTTAAACTCACACCAGGCATGTGTATATGCATGCCCAAGATCCCAAGAGGAGAATGGAGGAGAAGGGATTGTGGCGTGGCCATCCCCCCGAGGGGTGATCTCTTGCTTTCTGTCTTGCTGTCTCTGTATTTTTCTGGTGAGCACATGCACCCAATAGCAAAAAATCTCTTCAAATATTAAAAAATTAAAAAATATAAAAATAAATAACATCAAATATTACAGTTTGGTAGTATGCATTGGTTAGAAAAAGAGGAAAGAGAAATAGGAATATTAAATTCTACAGTGGTTGTTCTCTATTTGCCTAGCAGATCCATTCTCTTCTTTTCTTTGCCTTGCTTTGGGCCCTGGGAGGTTGATATTTATAAACTACCATCACTGGTTTGCCGTGCCTCAGGCTTCTCATATCCTGCCATTGGAAGCATCCTCCTCCACTCTGACCGTGCTTTGCCACAGTTCTGGCAGTGTCTGCAACTCTCAGACTATTGCTGTACCCAGTCTTCCCCTTCACCAAGGTCCAAGCTCTCAAAAGACTCCCTGGGACTGTAGCCACTCCCTCCATTGTAGTTCTGAAGGCCTCGACTTTCCTTGCTGGTTTCCTTTGCTCTCCAGACCTGTGTATAGGATCCTTTCTCCACGAGTTTCTTGAGACACATCACTGTCAAAGATGCATAACTTCAATCTAATCACAAGGAACCATAAGCAAATGGAGGGAACTTCTATGAAATAGCTGGCCTTTACACTTCAAAATGTCCACGCAGGGGCCAGCAGGTAGCATGGTGGCTAAGGCACTGGATTCTCACATGACTGACCGTAGTTTGAGTCCTGGACCTGGCAACCTGAAAATCACACTAGGGACATAATGTGTGCATGTCCCAAATCCCAGGAAGAGAATGGAGAAGAAGGGGCGGCATGGCCATCCCCCTGTGGAGTGATTTCTCATTCTGTCTCTCTCTGTTTCTCCCCGTCTCTCTCTCCCAAGCATATGTGCACCATGGCAAAAAATTAACAACAATAATAACAACAAAAACAATCCCCACCTTTATACAGAAACAAAACTAAAAATGAATAAAAAGTCAATGTCAGAAAAAAACCAAACAAAACAAACTCAGGAAATAGTCCAGATTAAAGAAAACTGAAGAGAGAAAACAATTTAATGAAATGTGTGATTCTGAAAGGAACTCCAGATAAGATTTTTATTTTCTGCTGTAAAGAACATTATTGGGAAAGTAGGTGGAATATAAATAAGGTCTATGCATAAATAAGGTCTACTAGCATTATTAAATATTTTGATAATTGTTTTGTGATCATATGATGTTCTTACTCTGAAGAATTATACACTTAAGTATTTGTGGAAGAAAAACAACATTATGTCTTCATTTGACTTTCAAAAGGAACAGAAAAAATGAACTCTGTGTGTGTGTGTATGATATATACTTACACATAACATACCTATATAAGTTGAGTACTCTATCTGAAATGATGAAATACTTGGGAGCAGAAGTGCTTCAGATTTTTAAAAATTTTGGAATATTTGCATATACGTAATGAGATATCTTGGGGATGAAACTCAAGTTTAAACATGAACCTTATCTGTGTTTCATATACCCCTTATTCACATAACTTGAAGGTAATGTTATACCGTAATTTTATATGGCAGCATTTTGACTGTGACTGATAATATCATGTCAGATGTAAATCTGCCTCCACTGGGGCCATGTCAGCACTCCAAAGTTTCAGATTTTGGAGCATTTGGGGTTCTAGATTTTTGGATTGGAGTAATCAAACTGTATTAAGATGGAGGAGAAGATGGGGAGAAAGAATGAGAAAGCAGTAGTGATGAAGTGTTGATTGGTAAATCTGGGTGAAGTGAACATAAGAGTATTTTATACGCTTCTTGGAAATTTTATGTATATCAAGAATTATTTTTCAAAGTATGTTTATTTATTTTTTTTTAATTTGAAGAGTTCAAAAATTCTGAATGTGCTGTCTCATTCTTGCCAGGACTGTCACTGATATGGATTCTACACATCATGTTAACTGATTTCTGCTAAGAAACAATGATCCCAGGATTCAGAGCCTCTAGAGACAGCCCTGGTTGGTGGTGAAGGGGAGGAGAGAAGAAAAGATGGCCGCCTACACATCAGGTATAACAGAAAACGAACCAGCAGGAGAGGGATCGAGGCATCTCCTACAATATTCAGAGTCTTAGCTCTCTACAAATGCAAGTTTAGACAGTTCTTGATACTCTTGGCTTGAAATGCATCACAGTAATGTCAGGTATTACATATGTAATCATCTATCCAAACGAGCAAGTGGTCACTTGCGTGCGTGCATATAAACCCAGTGAGACGATTGCCAGGGTTTATTATAAAGTCTTCTATTTGATTCTTGCTCAAATAGTTGACTTTATAATGATCTAACTTTGAGTTACCAAGAATAATAGTTGAGCATATCCTTATAGGTGAGCTATGGAGTCACATCCACCATAGAATTAGGTGCATAATACAACAGTAGGCTCAATTGCACAGCACATTTGGGTATAGAACATTTCACTGACTCAAGAATCACAGAATCAAGAGTACTAGTAATTTGGAAATGCACACCTTAAACAAAAAATCTAGGTAAAGACCAATGGCAATATAATGTATTAATAGCATGGACCACCATCAGATACAAAGCACAGAAAGGGACATACCCTTTTTCTGATATTCTAGACAAACATTCATGTTATATCATCGATCTACTCATGAAGAGATATTGGACAAACCCAAATTGGGTTAAGGGACAAGCTACATAACATCTGAGCAGTTCTCATCAAAACAACTAAAGACATGACAGACAAACAAGGCTGAAGGGACTCACACAATTAGAGAGGCATATCACCAGGTAATGCATTGTGGGATTCTGGATTGGATCCTGGAAGGACATTAGAGGAAAAACCAGTAAAATTTGAATAAAGTTTATGACTTAGGTAATTTGTTTGTTTGTTTTTTGTTATACAGTGTGTGAACTCACCAGAGAGAGACAGAAAGAAAGTGAGAAATCATCTGCAAGGGGGATGGCCACATTGCAATCCCTTCTCCTCCATTCTCCTCTCAGCATGATTCTCAAGCCACCAGGTTCAGGATTCAAACTGTGATCAGCCCTGTAGAAGTCCAGCACCTTAACCACTGGCCCCAATTTAGGTAGTATTTTACCAGTGTTAACTTCCTGGTTTTGGTCATAGTACTCTGGCTAAACCAATTGTTACTACTAGGGGAAATAATGTAATGTGTACATGTGAATTCTTTGTTCTAGTTTTGCACCTTCCTGTAAGTCTAAAATTATCTCAAAATAAAAAAAAATATTACTCAGGATTCATTCTTCCTAATAAAATGATTTAAATTTTGAATTTGGCAATAAGCATGGCAAATGAAGTTCTAAAACATTGTTCTACACTAGATGTGAAAGATTTGCAATTTTGAACTCCTATTCATTTAGTTGGTACTTATAGACAGATGTCAAAACATGATTTGTATAGGCTTATACTGCTTATACGAGATAAGGTATTTACTTTGCATTTCTTTCAAGGGAACGTGCTTCTTTATTATTTCCCCTGAGATTTTGATCCTCTTCTTGCTTGACAGAACAAGAATTAGAAAAATACATAATGCACGAATATATAATTTGATGAGTTAAAATAGTGCATTCCTCACATCTCTAAAAAGTCTCAATGAAGGCATCCCCAAAAGTTGGAAATTTCTACTAATGCATTTTGATTCTAATTTTCCTTCTTGCTCTATCCATTGTAAGTATGTAGAAGAGTGTAGCTTATTCTTTTATTACATAAGAATGAAAAAAAGTTGATTCTATTAGAGGCAACATCATCTTTAATTTGACTCATGAGCTGGAGAAAATAACAGCTTCCCATCTATCTTATAGACTGAAAGATTACTGCCTACGCTAGATATCAAAGCCTAATTCTTTCTCTTTTTTTTTTTTTTTGGAGAGGTTTTCGCTATAGGGCACATGCGCTCGCCAGACAGAGAGAGACATAGAGACAGAAAGCGAGAAATCACCCCCCGGGGGGAGGGTCACGCCGCAATCCCTTCTCCTCCATTCTCCTCTCGGGATCCTGGGCACACACGCACATGCGCCTGGCAAGAGTGCTAAGCCACCGGGTCCGGGACGCGAACCGCGGTTGACTACGTGGAGTCCAGCGACATAGCCATTACGCTAACTGCTGGTTCCCAAAGCCTAATTCTGATAGCAGATGTATGGGGTGGAGTGGTCTTCAAAATCATGGGAACTGTGTATTATGAAAAAGCTTTGCGTGAATTTCAAAAATTTTTGCATCAAATTTTTGCAATAAACTCATACTTAAATTCCATTTTCCATGAAATTTTTGAAGTCCCCTTTGTATTTTCAGATAACATCATGGGAAACTGCACATTCTTAGGCTTCTCAGAGCGCCATGAAATAGATACCTGTATGACTGTAGGAAAGAACTATTTATATGCTTTACTTTCTTTTTTTTAATGCCAGAGAACATATACATACGAATGAATGAATAAGAAAGAAAGAGAGCGATAGAAAACACCTTGCCCAGTGAGACCTCATCATGCTGTAATAATTTTTCTTGCAATTTCTAAAACAAACACAAATTTAGAAATTTCTTGATATTCTTGGCATGGATCCTGGATCCTGGACCTGTGTATATGTCGTGTCAGCATATTTTTATAAAAGAATTATTACTATTATTTTAATTTCCTATAGGTATTAATTTAATTTCCTATAGGGCACATATGCTCATTAGAGAGTGACAGAGAGAGACAGAGAGAGAAATAAAGTGAGAAAGTAAGCCTTCAGTTCTGGGACTTGAACTACGGTTGACCATGTGGGAGTCTAGAGCCTCAACCACCACGCAATCTTCTGGCCCACCCCAGTTGTATATATATATATATATTTTTCTTTCTTTCTTTTCTTTTTTTTTTTTGGAGAGGTTTATGCAATAGGGCGTGTGTGCTCACCTGAAAGACAGAGAGAGACAGAGACAGAAACTGAGAAATCACCCCACAGGGGGAACGGCCATGCCACAACCCCTTCTCCTCCATTCTTCTCTCGGGATCTTGGGCACACACACATGTGCCCCACGTGAGTTTAAGCCACCGGGTCTGGGACTTGAACCGTGGTCGACTACATAGGAGTCCAGCGATATAGCCATTAGGCCAACTGCTGGTTTCAGCCCAGTTATATATTTCAAGCCAATAAGGTCAGGTCAGCATTTGAACTAGGGTCAGGCCAGTGGGATATGACTTCCTCTGTACAGTGCCTAACTGAGGTACTACCAGGCTGGCTCATATTTTACTATTGATTTTTACTGTGTTGAATAATTTAAAAATTATAGATAAGCTGTGGTGATCACTTTTAGCATCAGCACTGAAAAATGCTTAGGCTTATTATTACATAAATTTATTTTAAAACTGTATTAGATTATTTATTAGGCAGACTTACTAAGAAATAAATTTCAAAAGGATAACTAAGATGTTATGAATCTGCTTGTAAGATTTAACCCAACGACTTGGAATCTTTCTTTACCAAAGTGAAAAACTCCTGAGAATCTATGTATTTTCTTAAGTCTATCAATAAGCAACCATCATCATCCTTTTCCCCCTGATGTTTTTAGTTCAATAACCTGGCTTAGAGTTGGAGGTGATCAGAGCATAGCGATTGTTAATATATGGAGCCATGGTGCTCTTTGACATGCTTTGTGTAGAGTAACATTCTTACACCGCTGGAGAATTAAGGGATTGTGCCACAATGAGCCTTCTGCTCTACGTTGGATTCTTCGTGCTTTCATTAAACCATACTCACAAGCACACAATAGATTAAAAATATCTCGCACTTGAAGTTGTGACCTGCAATTTGAACTTTATAGACTCGCTTGTAAAGAAAACAGCCAAAGGATGCTTATAGAGATAGATTCTTACTCTTAAATGACATGTTGCATGAGAACTTTAAGGTTCCCACATACCACTGAAGAATAGCGAATAGAAATCAGTGAACTACAGAAGAAACAAACGCTCCAATTCTCTCAACATTTTCCTAATATCTTTACTTTTTCGAGATGTGTATTTTAAACAGGCCCCATTTCACATGACTATTCAATATTAATACATTCAAGTTGCATTGTGCAAATGATCTGCAATGTAGTTGTAACTTACTTATGTGGGATTCTTAGATCATTCTTTAGTGTTCCTCCTTTAAGGATCCTGAGTACCGATTCAACCACTTTCTCTATGACCTTGAGCACTGCCTTTCAAAGGGGGAGAGGCCTTGGTTTCTTCATAAACAAGGAAGGATAACAGCATCACATCTGTATGTGAATTTTATGAATATTTCAATGTTCTCAAGGTACATTCCTTTCTTTAACAGGGAAATGTCAACGAAGAAAGAATATTACTATGCCTATTATTATCACATCTAGCCTGAGAGGCCCTTAAAGCCTAAAGGTCCTGGCTTTGTGTATAAAACTCCAGTCTGAAATATCTGAATTTGTTTTCAAATTTCATCCACTTTCTAACTCTGTCAATAATGTGCACAGTCAAAGGTGAAACTGGCTATATTAAAAAATAAAAAATAATTCACAGAGACTTAAAAACAGGCAAAAAAAAAAAAAAACCCAACCCAAAAACAAAAAAAAAAAAAATGAAAAACAAAAAGAAAACCCCAAAAAACCATAGCGGAGTTTATTGGAAATGGGTTTTATGGACCAGGGTCAGGGGCGTTGTCACCCCATAATTCCATACTATATAAGTCCATTTTCACATTCTGGCAGGATAAACTACCTCCAAGGTGTCTTCCTTCTATCAGTTTCTGCAACTTAGAGCTCAGGAGGCAATGCACGAAAATTAACTCTGCCCCTTTAGAAGCCACTACCTGTCACATTAGCATAGAAAGTGGATACAATTATTTGTTAAACTACATGAATAGACCCAGCCCTGGTACTACAATGGTTAGCATATTGCTCTGTGATGCTGGAACCATCTCAGGGTTTGGTTCCTAGGCCTACCTGTACATGCCAGGTGAGCTCATGTGCCTTTGTTCCTGTCTGGGGTTATATAAAAAAAAAAAAAAAAATTCACAGAGACTAAAAAACAGGAAAAAAAAAAAAAAAACCCAACCCAAAAACCAAAAACAAACAAATGAAAAACAAAAAGAAAACCCCAAAAAACCATAGCGGAGTTTATTGGAAATGGGTTTTATGGACCAGGGTCAGGGGCGTTGTCACCCCATAATTCCATACTATATAAGTCCATTTTCACATTCTGGCAGGATAAACTACCTCCAAGGTGTCTTCCTTCTATCAGTTTCTGCAACTTAGAGCTCAGGAGGCAATGCACGAAAATTAACTCTGCCCCTTTAGAAGCCACTACCTGTCACATTAGCATAGAAAGTGGATACAATTATTTGTTAAACTACATGAATAGACCCAGCCCTGGTACTACAATGGTTAGCATATTGCTCTGTGATGCTGGAACCATCTCAGGGTTTGGTTCCTAGGCCTACCTGTACATGCCAGGTGAGCTCATGTGCCTTTGTTCCTGTCTGGCTGGGAGGGCTTGTGGGAACCACTGTGGCATAAGGCCCTGTTGAGAGGATTTCTCTAGCTCTTTCTTTGTCTCATGAAAAGAAATAAGTAAATAAACCTTAAAAAAACCCCAAGAAACGAGACAAACAAATATAAGAAAGTACGGTTTATAGAGATCCTGTGCCTTGGATTTTTCAAAATTGCAGCTAATTTAATATCTTCTACCCTTCCAGTCCTTGGTAGTTAGATCCTCTACACCACGTGTGGAGAAAATATGGCTACCAAATATGCCATGTTAAAGGTGAAAGCCATGCTCCAATCCAAGAGACTGAAGTCTTAAATGGGTCAGTCACACTCTCCCTAGAGTTTTCATTTCATAATTATTGCTAACAATGGCCACTTATATGTGTCTGCTTTTAATGAACTCTCTCCAAGGGGGATTTTTATTATAGCAGACAAGTGCTCAGATCCTTTCTAGAGCTGAAGTCCCAGGATAACTGGCAAATAACCAGTCCTAAGGCTTATGTAAAACCATATTACATAAGTGGAAAAGCTCCCGTAGTGAAGCGAGGCTTTCAGATTCTCGCTGCTTCCCTTCTATTTCTTCTCAGCACTATGTCCTTATTCTTCTCATGCTGGATTATTATGATATTTTTACAGTGTTTTCTCTCCCAATAGACTGGAAATCTCAAAGCTCAGGTACCCTGATCCATTCAGTAAATATGTGCTGAGTAAATGGATGGGCAAATAAATTCAGTTTATGATAAAAAAAAGTATGTGTGTGTGTCCAAAATCCCAGGAGGAAAATGAAAGAGATTGCAGCATAGCCAGTGCTCTCCACCTCCAACGGGAGGGTGATTTCTCACTTTCCTTCTCTCTCTCTTTCTCTCTTTCTCTTTCTCTCTCTGCAGAGGGCACACACCCTAGAGACAAAAAAAAAAAAAAAGTAAATCTTCTGTTTATTAGAGTTCTAAAATCAACATATTTATCTACTTAACATAGTCTTAAAGAGGGAATGACAGCTAAAATTAACAACAACAACAAAAAAACATAGAAGAAGAGGGAAAACAGATAGAGGTGACAGACATATCTTGAAGAGGTGCCAACACAAGGACAACAGATTCTCAATGATGAATAATAGCAGTCTCAGCAATGACGGTCACTCCTCCTGCTCAGACTCTACTGAATCTACCCTTTCAATCCTTAGGCCCAGGAGCCAGCTGCAGTTACCTGACGAACAGCCACGATAGGCAGAATAGCTCTTGGGAATGTTATAATTCAAATGAATATAGCACTAATCAAGACGTTCACGGTATGAGAAAATATGATAGTTTTTACAAAATAGCATCTATGTAAATAGCAGTGAAAACACGTACTTCCTGATAGACTAGGAACAGCGTTGTAAAACCAATGGTTTGCTCTGGATGGTGGGACTATGATAGGTCATTTTCATTTTCTTGTTTAAATATTTTCTAAGTTTTCTATTATCACATTATAAGCTCTATAAATGTAAATTCTATGGAAAAATACAACACAAACCAATAAATGCGCCTAACCTGGGCAACTGGGAAAGAAATTGACATAGTGTCTTCTCTTTGTTAAGAAATCATACCAGGATTAGCAGAGGGCGTAATGATTACGTCGCTGAACTTCCGTGTAGTTGACTGTGGTTCAAGTCCTAGACCCAGTAACTTAAAAATCACACTGGGCGCATGTGCGTGTGTGCGCAAAACCCCAAGAGGAGAATGGAGGAGAAGGGATTGTGTCATGGCCAACCCCTCTAGGGGATGACTTCTCGCTTTCTGTCTCTCTGTTTCTGTCTCTTGGTGAGTGCACATGCCCTACAGCAAAAACCTAAACCTCTCTACCAAAAGAAAAAAAAAAAATCAAAACTGGGGGTTGGCAGATGGTGTGGTGGTTAAAGGCACTGGATTCCTACATGACCGACTGCAGTTCAAGTCCTGGACCTGGTGGCTTGCTTTCTCACTTTCCCTCTCTCTCTGTCTGATCAAACTGGAAAATAATAATAATAAATAAGATTGGGTAAAATAATTAAAAAAAACCCCAGGGGCCAAATGGTGGTATGGCATTAAAACACAATGCTCTTTGAGACTGACCTACATAGAAGCCTCCACGTTCAAGGCTAGAGACCTCCCTATGGTTATGTGCACGATCTTGATCCAGAGCTGGCTGAAGCTGGGGTGTACTATCACATCAAGACTCTTCTGTGTAGCCAAAAAATGTTTCTACTTTATAGAAATACAGTCATAGTGGGGAAAAAAAATAAACAAGATATGTTAGAATAGCCAGAAGCTATTCTGGGGGTTATGTCTGTCTATCCCTCTCTTTGTCTTTCTCAGGCATGGAATGAATAAACAAACAAACAAACAAATAACTAAGCAACATCAACAACAAAGACATTAAGACTAAAATAAAAGAGACAAGATAAAATTGCAGCATTTAGGCTTCTGTTTTTTGCAGTTTGTTTGCTGAGGTCTAGAACTGTTATATCTTGCTTGAATTGTGAGGGATGTCAAAAAGAGTTCTGGGCCATTTTCCTAATTAGGGGCAAAGTTGTAGAAAGTCATCTTTTTTATTTTTTGAGAGATTTTTGCTTTAGGGTGCATGGGCTTGCTGGAGAGACAGAGGGACAGAAAGCAAGAAATCATCCCCTAGAGGGATAGCCACACCACAATCCCTTCTCCTCTGTTCTCCTTTTGGGATGTTGGGCATGCATGCACACATGCCTGCTGTGAGTTTCAAGCATTTGAGTTCAGACCTTGAACCACGGTTGGCCATGTGAGAGTCCAGCGATGTAACCATTATGCCATGCGCTGATCCCTGGAAAACCATCTTAACCATGATAAAAGGGTCTTCTGTCAAAAGAAAAAGTGACTTCTTTTGTTCATATCATATGGTAAGCGTACTTCCATATCTGAACATGTCAGTGTGCTTTAGCTGAGATGTTTTCAATTGCAAGTCACAGAAACCCTAACTCAGATAGGCGGAAACAATTAAAAACTTGATTAACTTACTTAAAACATCTGGAGGCCTGAGAAGTTCCAGGCAGAGTCCCATTAGGGTTCAGGGGTGTTTCTCAGCACTACTGTTCTCTGTATGTAAAGCTTGTTCCTCAAGTTGGCTTTCTGTATAGTTTCAAGATATTTATCAGCAGACACTGGGGCTGTTTGCTTCATTTTCATGTCTGTAGAAAGGCAAGAAAACTTCTCCCCTATGTGGAAGAAAAGCCCTTCCTATAAGTCTACATGGACTATTAATAATGTGGAGAATGCCATGTGATGATTGACTTAGCCTGGGTCCCAAACCAATCTCAGGCAAGAGCAAAAAGATCCCCTTGATTCATTTAGACCAAGAATCAACCTGACGATGGGTATGGGAAGCGAATCAATTTTGCTGGAGTCTCATGAGCTGCATGGGAAAAGAGTTTGCTCTTCCCAATGAAAAAGAAGTGTGGAAGAAGGGTTCTAGTAGATTGAAGAAAGGGAGCAGTGAACCCTGGGCAGACAATGAACAGTATATACTGTCTGACAGTATAGCCATAGTTGGGGGCAAATCATCCAGGTACAATTCAATTCGGGATATTCAGAGTCCATCCCAGGGGCCGACAGGAACAAATCATGTGACAAAAAGTCACAATACGTCTGGGTTCCAGCAATTGCAGCAATAGCAATAGCTGTAAAAAATATTTCTATGGCCCCATTCAGCTCCATTATCAGATTGTTCCTCATTCCCAACCACCGCAGCCTGGCCACCTACTCCCCAGCACACAAAGCACCCACTACAGCATACAGGTAAATACTTTGAAAGAAATGAATTTCCTTGTGATCCCCCCCACACACCCCACTTATCTCATGACAGATCAGCCAATTGCTATGACCCAGCAAAGCAAAACAGTGTGTGGTGCAATTATCTGGGAAATATAAGACCATCTATGCCATCAGATAATGCAGGGAGGGTGGGCTTTGTTTCCTGAACAATCTGCCTGGTCGCTGTGGATGGTCCCCAAATCCTGAGATAAATAGACAGGGCTCCACTTTTCGTCGACTGCAGAACTCCAGTTCTTTGTGAATCAGGATCAAACTCCTTGCTGTAGAGAGATAAGATCATTTATGCCACATTTTAAAAGCAAGGGTTCCTTTTGAAAGGCTCATTTTCCTCTTTTAGTGCCATGTGACACTCTTTCACTAGCCCGGAGGGTCCTAGGACCTACAGCAGAGGCCCTGGTGTTTCTACAATAACATATATCAAAAATAAGTATAAGATATAAATGAACTGAATTCACATAATGCTTCTGTCTTCCCATCATCGTTTCTGAAACTTACGGCCATCATTTCACCCAAAAGCCCTCATGTTGATGGCTATCCATGTATGTCTAAGTTTCTGACAGTGATTATTTTGTATCTGTTTAAAAACTGCAAGGGCAAAAACGAACGGGACCATCACAAATTGGTCTCTGTGAAAGCGAATTAAAACCTTGCAAGTTCGTGCACAGAGCGAGCCACCTACATTTTACGGCTTGACTAATGAAAAAAATCATCAAAATACATTTTTGAAAATGCAAACACTGCCTAAATTGTGGAATCAGCTATATGAGCTTGAGAGGTGACTTCTCTGAGAAATTTCTGCTGGGTTTACAGATGCTAATACCTTCTTATTTTCCCACGCTGACATCATATGCAAACTACCATGTCAAGAACGCATTTCCAGAATACATAAGTAGTGGAATGAAACATTATTAGTTCTTATTTGCAGCTGCTGCCAACCCCTGAGCCTAAGCTCTAATTGGAATTACAGTGAATTTAAAAGCAATGGACACTCCAGGATCTGAATAACATACAGAGAACTGCCATCCAAGACTTACATTCTTTCAAAATGCATACTTCTGAAAACTCCACATTCAATAAACCTCCGTGCTTCAGGACTTGACACATGTACAGTTTTAAAGACATTTCGTATAACAGTTGTGACTTCAAGTCTCTGCTAAATTACGTGTAGATCGCTTTGAGCAATAATACATTTAAGAACAGAAACATGCCATATATTTATATTTACGACGGTTTTATTTCTCATGCATCCCAAGTAATGTTTAAAGAGCCGTTGGCTTCTGGATTCTTCTTCATCCAAGTGAGCAAGCTCCCACTTTAAATGTCTCCTGATTACTGGCTGCTTCTCAGGCTAATAAAAGCCGCTAAATCACTGCTAGGACAAAGGTCTCCACTGTGGTGCATGAAAAAGAAGATTTACAGTCATATGCTATGCTGAACAGCCTTGACGAGGGCAGCACAGCGCCCTGCGTCTGTGACAGCCTAAAACAAACCGCATGCCAGATCTGATTTCAGACTTACATAAGAGGCCAGCAGGCTGTAGCCTCAGCGCTTAGGAGAATAAACTCAATTCGGAGAGGGCCACAAGAGAGGATGAGTGGGGCATTGCCAGGCATGCAATTAACATGTGCCTAGTTTTAATGACTTGTTTCCTCAGATAGCCCATTCCCAGTGTTGCTTTTGCTCCCATGCCCCCAAGTATTTCTTGGCTCACCTCCTTTACACACAGACACGCTCTCAATCACACCGGCCAGAGACACCACCAAACTGCTGCAGTAACTGTATCGTATCTGGCTATATTAACAACTATAGAAAGGAGACGCCAGATAAAGTTCTAGAATGACAAGATCTCTTTTGAGCAGGGACTGAATTCGTAATACCATCTTACTAGCAAAGAAAGCAGGGGGTACCCTGCTATGGCCTGGTGCTACCAAATAGTCACTGGTCATCTGAATTTTCAGGTTAGTATTTCAACTGTCTTTCCACTTCTACTAGGACTTTTGTATTAATTCATTCCCCAACAAACAAACAAACAGAAAGCTCGTATTGAAGCTATGATCAGATAAATGCTTGTGAAAATAGATAGTAGACCTCTGTTCTTTTTTTTTTTTTTAAGTTATTCAAATTGCATCTGGAAGAGGCTGGACTTTGGATAGTTCTACACTCCCTTCTAAGGTTTAGCTGTGGCTAAACAGCGCTGGCTGTGCCTGCTCATAATTTATGCAGCTTCCAAACAACAAGCTCCTGCAACCGTCCAAAGAGAAACGAAAGAGCCCAGGTGCTTTGTGAAGCACACCTTTCCTGATGTAGGATAGGAGACCACAGACAAAAAGCAATGACGATTGGGCTCAACTGGGGCTTCTCAAGTTGCGATTGCAAGAGAAAGGGAAAGGAAGGAAGTCCAGTTCAAGATGCAAATTCATGGCACCCGGAGTCAGGAGGCCCAGGTTCTAGTCCTGGTTTGGATGCCATATTTGTCCATCCAAGTAAATCCCTTTGTTTCTCTGGTTCTCAGTTTTCTCACCTGTGCAATTAAGAGTTTGGAGTTAAGTCAGCAGGTGGCAGACTCATCTGGACCAGCTGGTGGTGGTTAAGGCACTGGACTCTAATGTAGTCAATTGTGGTTCAAGTCCCGGATCCGGCAACTTGAAACTCATGCCGGGGGCATGTGGATGCATGTCCAAAAATCCCAAGAGGAGGATAAAGAAGGGGGAATTGAAGTATGGCCATCCCCCCAAGGGGACGATTTCTTACTTTCTGTCTCTCTCTCTGGACAGTGCATGTACCTATGGCAAAAATCTCTAAAATAAAAAAAAAAAAAGAGTGTAAAATAATTCATAGTCCTCAAATGTAAGCGTGGGTCAGGATCACTTACAAAGTTTGTTAAAGCACAGATTGATGGGTTTCATCTCTAAGATATGATTTAGTAGGTCAGAGGCAAGGTCCCGGAATTTGCATTTCTAAGGATTTCCCAGGTGACGGTGATACTGTGGGCCAAGGAAGCAGTTTTAGAACTACTAAGCTAGATGATATGCGAGGGGTAAGTTCTAAAGTGCTACACATCACTTCATGTTAGCTACGGCCTGTGGCATATTGCTCATGCCTGAGCCAACAAAATCAAGTGGTCATAACAGCTCACTCCAGTTTTAGTAGGAAATCGCAAGAGCCTGATTTCTTTGATGTCATTTGCTTGATCGATTGAACAGAGGGTGATGGCAAATGTTTACCTGAAAGAGCAGAACAGCTATTTTTAAACAAGCATACAACCTATCAGTCAATAGTTGTACAACTTGGCCTGCAAAGATATAGTGGGAAATGTGTTAAATTTATTTTACTAGAACCCGTTAATTCATTTATTTTTGGCATTTAAAAACCATGTTTGTGATGTAAATCTCATCGCGCTGTTGCATGCGGCCCATGGTGCTTGGTACCTAAGTGGTGTTCCGTTTAGTCACTATTATGTGATATCACTTCTGGTTGTAGTTTAGTTATTGACAAGACATGATGTTGGAGAAATAATTTCACTTCTCTATGTCTCAAAATTCTTATTTGTCAAAGGAACTTTCTTACCCAGAGTTAATATTTATTTATGATTCTGAATTTCCATATGTCTAAGTAAATGAAATGATTAGTTTTTGAAACAGAATCAAACTAAAAATGAATAAAAAATAAAAAGAGGCAAACTATGTAAGTCTTATCTGGTGGCTCTAGATTCAGGGAAAAAAATAATTGTTGAAACCCATCTTCTCTTGCCAGGATTACCTACAATTGATCTTCCTCTTTCTACTTCTGTTCCCTGGCTGGTGCTCCATAAGATTCTCCAATAGCTTCTCATTGTGCTAAGAATAAATTCCAGATTCCATTCAACTCTCCTATTCCTTCCCAACATTTCCTGCCCTAGGTAGTTTTCCCAATGGCTTCCTAAATTTTACAGTGACTTTCTTTCTGATCCTTGAACATTCCAACTTTATTTCTTCCTCATTGCAAGTTACCCTTCCAACAATAGCACTTTCTGCCTTAAATGCTCTCTGGACTAGGTCTTCTCTTTGATTGAGATATTCAGAAAGATCTATGGCCGATTATTTTTTTTATCACTTTATTCTATATTAAGTGATAGCACTTGCTGTTATTTTTCTTGTTGTGTATTTATATCTTCATCATCTGTGCTCATCTCCTCCATAGAAAATACATTCTGTGAGGGAAGAATATTCTCTGCATTGACCACCCCATTCTTAGAACCTAGCAGACAGCATGGTGTGACATATGCTTAATATATTGGTTTGTTGAATGAATGAATGGATAATATAAACATAATCTGAAAGAAATAATTTTGCTCTGTATAGAAATGTGACCAAAATTAAATCAGTCAAATATTAATATTGTGCACAGTACATGATATACATTTTAAAGTATTGGATTGTTATTATATTAATATTTGATCTCATAAAAATTTAAGGTGTGGTTCTATCATCATATTCCGTCTTTTACAAACGAGGAAATGAGCAGAGAGGTTACTTCACTTGCTTAAAGCCAGAAATCCAGGGAAGTACATGGCCAGGATTCAAACTCAGGTTGTGTTTTCATAGTCTGGGCTCATGACTATTATGTTATGAATGCTAAGATGAAACTCTTAAAATAAATCACCCCCCCAACACACACACACACACACACACACACACACAAGAAAAGTCCATGCTGATTGATAATGCCAAGTGCCCTGTCACTTTCCCTGGTGGATTCTCATTATTTCAGAATCAGTTCTTTTCTTACAGTGAAGTTCTGGTAAGAAAATATCTTTGATTGTGACTCCCACATTTCTTCCAATGTTGCCTCCATCCCTTAGTCCAAGCTATGCTCCTTGAAGCCTATAGAACAATTTTAATCTCTCTTCCATGTGACAGCGTTCCAACATTGACAGTTACTTAGCAACCTCTCCCTAAATAATTTTTCCTCCAATGTGACCATTTTCCTTCAGTGGCCTCTTATGTACTTTAGATTTTTAATATACTGATTGATTTTTCTCTGAACAAGCTCCATCTAGTCTATATCCCCTAAAGTCTTGGTCCCAGCTTTGAATACAATATTACTGGTATGGTCTGATAAAAAAAATAGCAACAACAAAAACATGGAAAAGTACTACACAATAAATTATTGAAATAGTGGTGACCTCTGTAATTTTTCTTCTAAGTACAAACTTTTTCTGTCACAATTACTCTGACAGAGTTTTATATATATTATTAATAGATTTAAGATGAAACTAAATTCTCTACTGTCTCTAATTGTGTTGTATACTTTTAAATCCCTAAATTACTGTTCAGTAATAGGAAAACAACACATCTCATTTGCCTCAGTGGGCATGCTTTCTCTGTAGATCAATGCTGTTTAACAGACCATAGTGCAAGTCTCACATATAATTCAAAAGTTTCTAATAGCTGCATTAAAAAAGTAAAAAAGAGATAAAAACTCAAAATGTATTTTATTTCAATATATTAAAAATATTATTTTAACATGCAAGCAATATAAAATTATTGAGATATTTTTACCTTTTTGTGAGAGTTTGTCTTTAAAATTCATTGCGCATATTAATTTGGACTGGCCACATTTCAGCTTCTCAACAGCCATGTGTGGCTATGCCTTATTAGGTATTGCAGTCACAAATGCTTATAGAAGAGATAATACCCAACAGTATTTATTTTGGAGCTGCCCTTTAGATTTTTCTATTTATGACTACCAGCATACAGGACTGATCTGACAATTGCTTTCTTCCAGAGTAGTTGTATAGAAGAGAAGAGAAAACGGCTTGAAGTGATATTCTTTTCTGTCAAATGCACTGTCAAGTGGTAATTGAAAGGTGGAAGGGACCAAAGTTGGCAATGGCCAATTAAGAGGAAGCTATAGAAAACTAGAAACAAAATCTACTTCTCTTCCATTGGAAACTAATAGGTAAGTATCCTTCAACCCTGGCTAGGCTATAAGACCACTTATGGAGCTTTCAAAGCTTACAGTAACCCAAGCCCCACCCCTGGTCTGCTAAATGAGAATGTCTAGAGATAGAGTTCAGGTGATCCTGATCTGTGGTCAAAGTTAAAAACCACTTATTATAGTCAGTTGGAGCTAGAAAAGTGTATGTTTCTCAACAGCATGAGTTCTGCTCATTACTGTCATCTACACAGATATTTCTTTCTTCTTTTTATTATTATTTTATATATTCAATTGCTATCCATCATTTAGTTTGTAAAGAGAATTTACCCAACATGAAATGCACCTCAGACCAGTCCAGTTTAGAATACTATACTCGTTATCATCAACAGGTAATAAACCATTTGTATGTTCCAAAAATGTCTTACTTCTCTATTTTTTCTCCTTAGTTTCCTTCTCTACACTCTTCCTTCCTTTCCTTACCTCTACTACTCTCCTTTTGCCCTGTCTCCAGTGTTTGTAACTATTTTCAGTGCTTTTATGTCCTCCAATTTTTCAGTCTCTACCGTAGAGTACAGTTGGTATATGTTAAGTGGAGAATACAATGTCTCTCTTTCATAGCCTGACTTGCTGCTTTACTCAACAATAACTCTGCACATGTGCTTTCCAGAAAGATAGAGAGAGACAGAAAGCAAGAAATCACCCCACCCCCACCCCCACCCCCAGGGGGATGGCCATGCTGCGATCTGGTTTCCTCCATTCTCCTCTCGGGATCTTGGGCATGCACGCACACGTGCCCAGCATGAGTTTAAATCACCGGGTCTGGGACTCAAACCACGGTTGACTACATGGGAGTCCAGCAACATAGCCCTTACGCCAACTGCTGGTCCCCTCTTTAACCATATTTTAAAAGCCTAGATTGCTATTTTTCTTCTCTAACTGAAAGAATATTAAAAACAAATTCTTCTTTTCAAATATCAAATGAATAAATAGGAAGATATAAAACATTTAAAATATTTCAGAAAATATTGTTAAGAGCATTTTGATTTGATGTTTATAATATAAATTGATGCAATTACTTAGCCTGGCTAGAAGACAGAGAAATAAAAATAGCACATGACCCTAGAGGGAGAATGAACTACAAATCTCAAAGAATGAGGATGAGATTGTAAACAGATATAACATTCATGGAAAGCAATGGAACAGTGTATTTCAAATATTTTTACATACTGATACGATTTGGTTTGGTATTCTCATTTCCATGTGGT
The DNA here is from genome assembly GCF_000334495.1 of Tupaia belangeri chinensis. Classification (NCBI taxonomy): domain Eukaryota; kingdom Metazoa; phylum Chordata; class Mammalia; order Scandentia; family Tupaiidae; genus Tupaia; species Tupaia belangeri. The sequence goes on from NW_006159952.1 coordinate 952,871, forward strand.
CAGAGATCTAAATGAAACAATTGGAAATTTAAATAAAGGATTAAAATAACGTTATTTGTAATAGATTTTGTTTGCAAGTACATAAATATCCAGTAATGGTACAATTATTAAACAAATATGATGTTTGCCTTATCCATATTATGGATCATCATGCAAATTTATAAAAATACTTCTAAGATCATGAGATAATATTTAAGAATCCTTGATTAATTTTATTAATTTATTTACTTCTTCAAATTTGCAACAGAGTGCACGCACTGATCAGAGAGAGACAGAGACTGAGAGAGAGAGAGAGAGAGAGAGAGAGAGAAAGAGAGAGAGAAAGTGAGAAAGCAAGCTGGCAGGTTTGGGACTCAAACTGCAGTTGATCAGTGGCAGTCCAGTGCCTTACCTACCACATCACCTGCTGGTCTCTATATAAAATATTTTAAATTAAAAAAGTAGAATACTGGGCTAACAGATGACATGAAGGTTCAGGTGAGTAGATCCCACATGGCTTATTGAGAGGTCTGAGTCCCAGACCTGGCAGCTTGAAAAAATACCCTGGGTATGTGTGTGTGTAGGCCCCAAATCCAGAGAGGAGAATGGAGAAGGGCTGGCAGCATGGCAATCTCCTCTGGGGGATGATTTCTCATATTCTCTCTCTCAGGGGAGTGCACATTTCAGAGTCCTAAGTGGATTGAGTGAACTGTGAGGTCATTGTCCAGGATAAGAAATAGAGTGTCATATATTCACGTTTGAGGTAATGAAATCATGTTTTGAGGATCAGCACATCCGAGTTTGCTGGTGTGTTTTGGAGCCAGTCAGTATTAGGGTATGTATAACAAAAGCTTCTCAGTAAACCAATTATGAAGAAGAAAAGTGAAACTTCTCAGGAAATCAATCATGAAGAAAAACAAAAGTAGAGAACTAAATTCATTCACAATGTGAGCTCATATTTCAAAAACTAAAGTATATCCTGACACATACACATAGAAAAGGCTGAGAAAGAATTCACTGGTATATTAAAAGTGTTTATTATTTCTTGTTAATTTTTCTTCTCTGCTATTACTTTTGAAGGTCACATTGCTTTCAGGGTAGTTGCATCGTGCACTCCAGGGAGTGAGAAGCCATGACGCAATGGACATGTGCAGTGTGCTGTTCTTGCAGCAAACCCAGATTATGCTATAAATCTACTTATTTTGAAAAAGTAAATTGCAAATAAGAAACACGAAAAAGAATTAATCTGAACAAAAAAATAGTGAATTCCACTGGCTAAAGAAAATCCTTTGCAGGATAGGGCTGGTAAACTCATTTCTAGTATAGGGCTCGTCCTGACATCACCTTGGAATTATATTTTTCTTACACTTTTTAGCCAACGGAAAACTGCTGCTTTAGAGAAGATGAAGTTGTGACAACACTTTCTAAACAGGAAAAAAATAGCTGATTGGTTATCTCAATAGAGATAATACCATTTAATGTAAAAGAAGTAATGTCTAGGAATAAAGATGTTAACCTTGACAGACACCAAAAATAACAGCAATGGCTAGTGGACCCGGAGTGGTGTAGTGGTAAAATGTGACACTCCACCAGGTGACCCACATGGGAAAGTCTGCATTTGTGTCTAGAGACCTCCCTGAGCACACCGCTGTGCGTGTGTGTTGTGAACTTAGTTTTGCGGGGGCTGGCAGTGGATAGCAGTATCAAGATCCGGTTGATGCTGCTGTCTCTCTCTTCTCTCTTTCTTTGTCTCTCGCATTCAAGGAAACAATAAATAAGTAAAAAATTTTTTAAAAAGACAACTTATATACATTAGCTTATGATCTATCTACCTCCCAGTCCTCTCCTCCAGAATCATCCTACCATGTGCAAAGCTATTTTTGGCTGCTCTTGCTAACAAAACATGGAGAGTCATCATTGACTGATCTCTCACATCCCATATTTGGTCTATCAACCACTTATGTTCTCTTTCTTTGAAAAGTATATTGAAAACTCAATATTAAGAAAAGGTAAAACAGGGACGGGCAGGTGGAGTGGTAGTTAAGGGCACTGGACTCCCACATAGCTGATCATGGTTCGAGTCCTGGACCTGGTAGCTTGCTTTCTCACTTTCCCTCTCTCTCTGTCCCTCTCTAGTGAAACTAAAATGAAAACAAATAAATAAATAAAGTTAAAGAAAATAATTCTTTAAAAAAAGAAAGAAAGGGTAAAACATTTTCAGAGCTATGTTTCTGGTCCAAGTCACTCCAGCTTGGATTGGATTATTACAGTGTCATCACTAAGCTATGCACAAGAGACATAGCCCCACCCAAATCTACCACAGTAAATCTCTAGGGGTGGGTTCTGATTAAATCATTAAACAACAACAATCGTAAAATTCACAGGTGATTCAAATGCACAGTGGGGTCTAGGACTACCTAGCATCCCTTCTTCAGCTCTCGGTGGTCTGTCAGTTCTCTTAGAATTTTCCCCATTGAGTTTTCAATATTGAGCTTCTAATCATCAAAGCCAATGGCTTTTTCTTCACTTTCTTCTAAAAGGTTTCATCAGTTTATAATGCTATTGATTATGTTCTTTTGAAACCTTACTCCCTTTGGATCCATGACAGCGCATCACTCTGCATTTTTTTTTTCTTGCTGTGTTCTTTGTTGGAACTTCTTCCTTTCTCTGCCCCCTACATGCAACCAATCACCCAAGGTTCTCACCTCATCATCTCTTCTTTTACTTTTACTACATTCTTGAGAAATATCAGTTGCTTCAGCAATTTCAGTGATGACTCTCTGAAGGTGATTCCCCTCAATATTAACATATTGAGTTGTTGGATAAGTCATGACGTAATTTTTAATGCAAAAATGCATCATGACTTTTCTGATGACCCAATATTTCCCTTTCAGAGTGTCAATCCAAATGTCAACCATTTCCCACTGAAACCTTGGCTAGCCCACCTAAAATCAAGCCCCTTTGGTTCCCCATCACCACGGTTTGAAATCTCCTTGTCATTTTCAGTTTGTTTTATCTGAATCATTCCCAAGGATCAGAGGTCAAAGTTCTCATTTTTTCCTTTTGCCATGTTTATATATATGATATATCCTTTATATATATATATATATCCTTTTTTTCTATAACTGAAAATTTCATTACGACAACTCTCCTGGACTAATGCAATAACTTCTAAATATTCCTCTATTACCATTTTCTCTCCTTTTATTTTTATGCCTTTGGATTTTGTTAGATGAATATCCCTGGAATAAAATATTAACTGTGCAGTTGTTCTGGTTTAAATACTATAACAATGATCTGTCTGTCCCTGGCTCAGGACAATGATAATAGGCAAATATTCTCTGGGAACAAAAACAGATTTTCAGATAAAATAAGAATGACTACTGTACTCTAATTACCATGTTGCGGGTTAACATTCTCATGAAAGTCTCCAAAAATGCGGTATGAAGTATTCTTAAACTTTGTTTTGCTCCTGAGGAACTGTCCCAGCTTTACCAGACCATTTCCCTAAAATTCCCCTTTTATCTTGCCTTTGCTTGTTTCCCATCTTTAGGGTATTCTGCTTCTCACTATGATTTTCAAAGGCTGTTCTCAGACATTATCTATTTTACAAACAGCTCCTCATCACCTGAACTGGAGAAATGAATTTATCTATCTACTGAAATACAAAGTGATTTAGCTGTGATAATGTTAGATATATTTACTATAAATGTATATTTGGGGTATCTTAAAGATTCTGCTGGGGTGAGGTCAGTCTATGGCCAGAGTGTTACGGTGGCTTAGTCCCACATGGTCAACATGGTTTGAGTCTTGTGCTCAGTGGCTTTAGAAACATGCTGGGCACCTCTGTATGTGTGCCCAAAATCCCAAAAGGAGGGAGAGATGGAGGAATTCCAATGTGACCATGCCTTGTAATGGGTTGCATACCACTCTTTACTCCTCTGCCACCTCCACTCTATTTCCAGTGAGTATAGGCATATACTCTCTGACAAAAATTTAAAAATTAAAAAATAAAAAGACTGCAGGTCTTGTATAAAGTAACAAAGAGATTGGATGGATACAATATTTCTCAAATTGGAACTACTAATGTGCTGGAAAAACTCCATGACCAAAATAAACTTTAGGATTACAACCCTGTATCCAGAAATCCTCTTTTGAAGCATGAAATTGGAAGGAAGTGGCTGAAGGTAAATTAAGCCATGAACTTTGTCCAACTTCATACTAGCTAGCTTTCATTTTGAAAGCAGAAGGAAGGGTTCCCCTCATAATAACTAGAGCAACAAATCCTTGTGGCAATGGAAGTGGAAGGCAAGAACAAATTCCCATGTGTGTAGTACATACAATGTCCATGGAGCCTTAAGTACATTCCCACATTTAAGTGCCACTATATTGCACTTTGCTAATCCCATGATTAAGAGAGGTGAGTGATCCTTTGAGGAGTTAAGTGGCTCCCCCGATTGCACCCAACTAGTTAGTAGCCATGCTGAATACAAATTCTAAAGATTTGCTTTCCAAGTTTGTGTTTATTCCTCTGGATGTGATGGGGACCTGGCAGTGACATCCGTTATGCTTCAGGTGTTCAAGCTCTTTGGGTAGAAGAAAGCTTCTCCTCCTCAGGATTTCTGTGCACACAGAGGAGAGAAGAATCTGGGTATCCGTTTCTGCCAAGGACACACATGATTAAAAACGCGGAGGAGATGTGGTTGTGATGGGGTTCCCTAATAAGGCACATCCACAAGCTGCAGTATCTCATGGCAGTCTGGTGAGGCAAGGGTCGGAAGGAACAAAATAAGCACGAAGGGAGGTGGGTGAAGACACTCAGGTGCTGAAGATGAAATGGTAATTTAGCACGGAGTTAGACCTCTAAATCAGGACTGCATGTCTTAGAGTGCAATTATTTATTTATTTAGACCCACTGTATGCAAATGAGAAAATTATGAAGCAATCACTGGAATGCCTTCCTCCCCCCTACCTTTGGTTTTAACAATTTACAGAAATGAATTGTGCATAGATATGCTGTGGGTGCTGGAAACTATAAAAGAATCTTTACGTGTGTGTATGTGTGTGTGAGAGAGAGAGAGAGTGAAGAAAAGAGGGCTTGCTGTACCGGTGTGGGCCTTTTCAGCCTCCATCACGTGACCAGATAGCAATCAACATCAATAGCTGTGTCCTCAAATCAGAAGGATAATGATAGAGAATGGAGCAAACAGAGGTACCAAGGCAAACGGCAAGCCCGAGAGTGTTTGGAGGAGGCGGGGGCGGAGGCTGAGTAATGAAGACAAAATAAGAAAGTGAAAAGGTATTGTGTCTGCCGACAGTACATTTCACTGGCTCTCCTCCACTGAAGAGAGTCACTGGTACAATATCCTGGAAGATTCCATCCAATTTAAACCCTAGGTCAAGGGACTGGAAACAAAACCCTCGAGCAGCTTGAGTCTGGCTTCAAGGTGTTGTGTTTTAATTGCAAGCCCACATGGCATCCTAGTTCATACCTATAGACGAAACTAGGTTTCATATTATGTGCATTTAGCTGAGACTGTGTTTCACAGTAATTTCCTTTCATGCTCTGATGAAGTGATATTAATTTCCTTTGCATTACTAAAAGGAAAACATCTCCCAACTCTCTTTTAAAAGTCAATGATAGAGGATTATATTAGTTTTTGATAGAAGTGATTAAGGAATTATTATTTACTGATTTAATTTGTTTTCAATTGAACATATATACATTATTTCAACACAGTTCTGACTCCTTTGCTTCCTCCCCCATTAAAGTAAGGCTTATTTTTGTTCATTTGTTTATTTGAAACCACAATTCCTTGGGTTTTAAAATTTATCTAGAGTGTTCACTTGAAAACAGCTCATGAGTTCTGGGGTATACAGTCCTAATGTGAAGGCTAGAGCAGTGTCTGACTCACGTTAAAAAAAAGGGGGGGTGGGAACCAGCAGTTAGTGTAATGGCTATGTCGCTGGACTCCCACGTAGTCGACCGCGGTTCGCGTCCCAGACCCGGTGGCTTAAAACTCACGTCGGGTGTGTGTGCATACGTGCCCAAGATCCCGAGAGGAGAATGGAGGAGAAGGGATTGCGGCGTGACCATCCCCCTTGGGGGGTGATTTCTTGCTTTCTGTCTCTACCCTGTCGGGTTGGGGAGGGCCCCCACCCTTAAGGGGAAAAAAACCCCTCCAAAAAAAAAAAAAAAAAAAAGGTGGGGGGAGTGGAGGGCTCAATGGCTGCCAGGTGACAAGGCACTAACTTTTGCATGGCTGACAGCAGTTTAAGTCCTGGATCCAGCATGCCTGCCCAAAATCTTGAGAGGACTAGAGCAGAAGGGACTATGTTATGGCTATCCTCCCTGGGATGATTTATCACTTTTTCTCCCCTTCCCTGTCTCTGGTGAGTACATGCACCCTACAGCAAAAACAAAAACAAACAAAACAAAAAAGGGCTCAATAAATCTTTATTGAATGAAGTAATGAATCATGAACAAAGACAATTCTTTGAAATTAGAAGAGCAAATGGGCCTCTTTGATTTGTCCACAGACATGAATTGGAAAAGTGGCACAGGTTGAAGAAAGGATCTACAATATTTAATTTTCCAAACCTTCCACACCAAGCTGTTGCTTACACCTGCCTGCATCTGAAGCTCATCAACACCGATAGGGATGAAAACCAGGATTCTCACTTATGAATGGGTAGGCATTGCTAATTCACCACAGGCATAGAAACAATCATTCTGTCCATCATCAAGTTCACTGGTGTTTTATTATCCAGATCAGTGACTAAATGAGGGATCCAAGTGTACCCAGCAGAAGGACTCCAGCTGGCTCTTTTATTGGAGGACTTTCATCATCAGCGCTGTTAGAATTAATGATGGGGACCAGCAGATGGCATAATGGATATGTTGCTGGACTCCCACATAGTCAACTGCAGTTCGAGTCCTGGACCTGGTGGCTTAAACCTCATGCCGGTGCATGTGTATGTGTGCCCAAAGTTCCAAGAGGAGAATGGAAGATAAGGGATTGTGACAAGACCATCCTCCCTGGGCATTAATTCTTGTCTTCTGTCTCTGTCTCTCTGGTGAGCACACCCACACCCTATAGCAAAAGAAAAAAAAAATAAAAGAATTGATGTGCAAATGGAATTGATGTGTGCTAAGTACCTAAATTATGCCAGGTGGTTTATAAAGCATTGTCTATCTGCTACAATATTCAATTTTCAAAACCTGTTTTTTGGGACCAGCAGATGGTGTGGTGGTTAAGGTGCTGGCCACTCCCTCACGGCCACATGGTTTAAATCCTAGACCTGGAGGCTTGCTTTCTCATTAAGCTCTCTCTCTCTGTCTTGCTCTGGTCAAATTAAAACAAAACCAAACCTGTCTTTTAAGGTATAGTCTATCATTCCCATCATAATATAAGAAAGCTGAAGCTCAGAGAGCTTAATTAATAGCCTGGCACCATGAAGACAGGATATGCAAAGATTGGCTCTGATTCAATTCTTGGACTCCTAGCAACATTCCATAATACCACCCTGCCATTTAAGTAGGCCTTGAGAAAAGAGAATGGGACATGAGGTATAGGGAAACACCCTTAGGGTTCTTGGGTAATTAATATTGGAATTATGAGCATTTTGAACAGAGACTTTTTGGAATAAGGTATTAGATAAGAAACAGAAAAGGAATAATTTTGGTGAATGAAAAATTATTTTTTCATTTCTTTCATCAATTGTGAAAAATTGCAGGCAGTATCTCTAAGTATTTTCCATGTCTAATTTTCTTTCCTCTCTTTCTGTGACTCTAATTACCAGTATGTTAGATTGTCTTCATCTTCCATTTCTCTTCCTTTCTCTTTTGTGTTTTCTAGCTTTTTGCTTTTCTGTGTTGCATTGTAGATAATGTCTTAAAATGTATCTTCACTAATTTCCCATTAAGTTGTGTCTATATTATAATTTAGTATGTCCATTGAAAATTAATGTCAACAAACTTTTTTTAAAGAGAGATTTTTGCAAAAGAGTGTGTGTGCTCACCAGAGAGACACAGAGAGACAGAGACAGAGAGAAATCACCCTTCAGGGGTATGGCCATGCCACAATCCCTTCTCCATTCTCCCCTCAGGATCTTGGGCACACATGCACACATGCCCGGTATGAGTTTAAGTCACTAGGTCCAAGACCTTGAGCCACAGTTGACTACGTGGAAATCCGGCGATGTAACCATTATGCCATCTGCTTATCCCAACAAACATTTTATACTTTCATAAATTTTACTTTTTTCAAATATGCTGGGTCTTATTTATTATCTCTGCTTATTACTCAGATATTAAGTGGTATACTTTCTGTAACATAGTACACATATTCCTTTTATATTTTGAATCTTATAATTCATATCTGAAGTCTTTGTGAATCTAGTTTCTGTCTAGTGTTTCTGAGTATTACCTTGTTTTCTTTAGTGTTTGTCATCTTTTAACTGTTAACTTGGAATTATGAGCATTTTGAACAGAGACTTTTTGGAATAAGGTATTAGATAAGAAACAGAAAAGGAATAATTTTGGTGAATGAAAAATTATTTTTTCATTTCTTTCATCAATTGTGAAAAATTGCAGGCAGTATCTCTAAGTATTTTCCATGTCTAATTTTCTTTCCTCTCTTTCTGTGACTCTAATTACCAGTATGTTAGATTGTCTTCATCTTCCATTTCTCTTCCTTTCTCTTTTGTGTTTTCTAGCTTTTTGCTTTTCTGTGTTGCATTGTAGATAATGTCTTAAAATGTATCTTCACTAATTTCCCATTAAGTTGTGTCTATATTATAATTTAGTATGTCCATTGAAAATTAATGTCAACAAACTTTTTTTAAAGAGAGATTTTTGCAAAAGAGTGTGTGTGCTCACCAGAGAGACACAGAGAGACAGAGACAGAGAGAAATCACCCTTCAGGGGTATGGCCATGCCACAATCCCTTCTCCATTCTCCCCTCAGGATCTTGGGCACACATGCACACATGCCCGGTATGAGTTTAAGTCACTAGGTCCAAGACCTTGAGCCACAGTTGACTACGTGGAAATCCGGCGATGTAACCATTATGCCATCTGCTTATCCCAACAAACATTTTATACTTTCATAAATTTTACTTTTTTCAAATATGCTGGGTCTTATTTATTATCTCTGCTTATTACTCAGATATTAAGTGGTATACTTTCTGTAACATAGTACACATATTCCTTTTATATTTTGAATCTTATAATTCATATCTGAAGTCTTTGTGAATCTAGTTTCTGTCTAGTGTTTCTGAGTATTACCTTGTTTTCTTTAGTGTTTGTCATCTTTTAACTGTTAACTTATATTCCTTAGTGCTTAATCTATAAGAATTTTTAGGGGTCTGAATTGAAGTTTCAATTTTTCAGGGACTACATTTAATTCTATTAGGTATCTGAGGGTTCTACCAATTACTTAAAATGAATTTTGGGGTTGGAATGGATCCCCCCATTTAAATAATAGAACTTTGGGCTGCAAACTCTTAAGAGGACATTAATTCTCAAGAAAGATGTTTTCCCCCTCTAATGTTAAAGTTGAGGCATTACGAGACCAGCAGTTGGCGTAATGGCTATGTTGCTGAACTCCTATGTAGTTGACTGTGGTTCAAGTCCTGGACCTGGTGGCTTAAACTCATGCCAGGCGTGTATGTGTGCGTGCCCAAGATCCCGAGAGGAGAATGGAGAAGAAGGGATTGCGGCATGGTCATCCTCCCTGGAGAGTGATTTCTCTCTTTCTGTCTCTATGTCTCTCTCTGTCTTTCTGGCGAGTGCACATGTCCTATAGCAAAAACCTCTCCCCCCCAAAAAAAAGAAAAAAAAGTTGAGGCATTACTGGCCCTTCCCAGTTTCATGTAGGGGTCTTCCACCAGAATCCTCATTTTGGGAAGGTCTTAAGATTACTGTCTTGCCTCCTATACCTCCCACAGCCATCAAAATAGAAGCTCACGAGGGCTGGCATAGCTTGGAGACCAGTGACAGCTTAAACGCTCCCCACTCTTTCTGACTTAAATATATGTGTAAGTTTATTAAAGGGAAAGTATATTTTTCTACACAAAACTTTATATTTAAACCTTAAAAATTCCTCATAATTCCAACGTGTCAAAATTGTAAGTGCCCATTTGCTAGAACTATATCACCTCTCAAATTCTAGTATATATTGGGTCGCCGGGAGAGTCATGAAGCGTTTTTGCATAGAAAAACATACAAAAATATGTCATGACTTTCCCGATGATCTAATAGCTTAGGAAAATAATTAATTACAGAAAAATAGATTCAGTTTAAGAAAATGAAGGCTTGCTGGAGGGTCACAGAGAGCAGACTGGGCTGGGGTGGGAACAGGCAGCTGCAATGTGTACCTAGGTTTTTGTTTCCAAGCTGTGCAAACAAATTACATACTCGAACAAACAAAAGATAGGTTTATTATTTTTTTTTCAAAAAGATTCAGCAATTTTAGCTGTTTTCAGTTGAAGATATTTAGTTTGCTATATGCTCAAAGAGGCTAGTGCAAAGGGCTGAATGTAAATTCTGTTTATTCCAGACTTCCCTTTTTGTCACAGTGACCAAAACAAACACACAAACAAAAAACCACTTTGTTCCAATGGGGAAAAAAAAAAATCTTTTTTCCACTTTAAATTTGAAAATGATAATTGTTTTTGTGCCTGGGAAATGACTTAGGGCTGAAGTAGGGACCAATAAAATTACTTTGTAATTCTCTTGAAACTTTTTTTATTTTTTGAGACATTAAGGTGGGTAGGTGATTTGTTGATTTAACCACAAGATTTAAGGTTTCCTTGAATTGTGCTTAAAAATAATATTTTAGGGCCTGCCCGGCCACCTAATGGTTCAGAGGATCAGACCACACTTGGCCAACCTTGGTTTGAATCTCAGCCCTGGTGGCTTAACCACACCAGACCTGTGTGTGCGTGTGACCTAAGTCCCAACAGGATGGCGACATGGAGCAGGGATTGCCATGTGACCATGCATGGTTGTCGGTGATTTCTCCATCTCTCTTTGTTTCTCTCTCTGTCTCTAGCAAGTACACATGTCCTCTGGCCAAAGAAAAAGTTATTTCTACACACACACATGGGATTCATAGTAAAAGGAGGTCCCATCTCTCTGCTCCCTGGCTTTCCTGCCATCTCTATTATTTCTCCTCACAGCATTGATCAGTAACTGCCATTTGTACGCTTTCGCTGTTATGCTCATGATCTGTCTTCCTTCTTGAACTAGTAAATAAAGAGCTCTATGGGATAAGAGCTTATCTGCTTGTTAATACCACAGCTCAGTACTTAGCAAATAGTACCTTGAGCATGGCTACTTTCAGTAAATACTTATTGAAGTTATTAATAGAAAATCCCCATTTACATTACAAGGGAGCCTTTTTTTTTAAAGCATAGTTTTCTGTTTCTTTTATTTGTTTTCATCCAAACAGCACCCATGTTGGAATGCTGTGCTGTGGTTTTTCATGGTATTATAGAATTAGTTTCTCTAAAGACATTGCATTTCAAAGGGTGTTACAAAGAGAAACTAGCAATATCTAAATGAAATCTAATGTAAAACACATCTCTAGATTTAAGAATCAATGTATGTCATTATTTCTGATGTTTGCTTAAAATTTTCTGCTGTGGTTGTTAATGGATGATTTACTTCCATAAAATCTTGCTCAACCTGTGAAGTATATTCATAAATACATTCCACAGGCTTGGTTTTAAAATTTAATTTTATCTTTCTAACCTCATGGAAAATGAAATATTTGTTTTTGTATTTCTATATAACCATGAATGGAGCAGAGAGAGTAGGGTAGAATTTTGGTTTGGGGTTTAATTTCAGTAGAATCCATTAATAAAGGCTTTTCAGAAATAAAAATAACAGTAGCCACCATTATCTTCTTTGAGGAGACATTATTGTCTCTGTTTTATCAATTAAGGAGCTGGGGATCAGGGAGATTGAGAAAATTATCTAAGGTCTCACAGATAGATAAGCTTGAATGGATTCAATCCCAGTATTAGCTGATGGTAAAGACCATGTTCTTGACTAGACTACTTCCTTTTTAATATTTACATCTTTCTTTAACCCTATTTTTTTCAAAAAATTATATCCTTATATTTTGGTATAAGTTACTTAAAATTATTTTATGAAATAGATCAGACTTAATATATACTTACTGGGTCATCAGGAAAGTTATGATACATTTTTGCATAGAAAAACAGAAAAATACAGCATAACTTTCCCAACCTAATACATATATGCATATATAAATGCCTCACAAAGCTCTATGATTGAGTGATTAATTAATACTAATTGAACAATTACTTTATAATTATTGGGCCAGCCCTGTATCAAGGGAGCCAGATCTCAAATGGATGACTGAGGTTTGTGTCCCAGCCCCAGTGACTTGATCATCATGTGCATGTGTGTGTGCGTGTGTGTGTGTGTGTGTGTGTTCAAAATCCTGACAAAGGGCCAGTCTATGGCCTTGTGATTGAGGTAGCTGGATCTCACATGGCTGACTGTGTGAGTTTGAGTCCTGGATCCAGTAGCTTGAGAAACATACTGAGTGTGTGCACATGAGTATCCAAAATCATGAAAGAAGGGAGAAACAGAGGACACCATTGTGGCTTCACAATTCCCCATTGGAGAGGGAGTGCTTCACTTTCTCTGTTGAGTGCACATGTTCTCTGGCAGAGCTAAAAAATAAATATTATGACAAGACGAGGAGATAGAGAAAGGATTGTGGCTGTGATCATGTCCCACTGGAGAATGACTTCTCTTTCTGTCTTTCTCTGTCTCTCTAGTGAACACATGTGCCCTCTAATAATTAAAAAAAGAATAATGATTACCAAATAATTGTATTTGCCGAAGTGCGCAGTATTTACAATAGTATTGCTGAGGCAAAACAGTTAACAGTAGAAGCACTTTCACCGTAAATTATGCCAAAGAGATACTCTCCTAAAAATGTTTTTCTTCATTTTCAAGTCCTAAGCTTTTATTTTTCTTATTCGTCTTTAGTTTTTTCAATTGAGGTGATTAACAGTGGTCAAATAGAGATAAATTTCTCTAGTGATAACATTTCTTTTCATTGTTTTACAATTACCCAAGAGTGCTTCTTGAGAATAAAAATATTGTGTATCTCATCAGTTAACAAAAATCTTTTTTATTTCTATGTCAGTACTGCTAAAACTCATCAAATGACATTTACAACTTCAAATGGCATGCGACTAGTCAGCAATGAAGCTCTTTGAAAATGTTTCATTTTGAACTAATGAATAAAATGCTTACTTTTGAAGCAGAATGAATAAAGTTAAATGTCATTCTTGTTTTTAAGAAAACAAACACCTGCTTGAAGATTTCTTATATTTAATCAGAGTTGAGGGTTTCATGTGCAGGCAACAAATTTGCCTTTTCAAGTTTCAGGAGATGCTTTGGGGACTTTCTTTTGAATAGACAAAAATGAGTAAGAAAAAAATAAAAACTTTAAGACTCAGAAAGACAAGAGCATATAAAGGTGTTTTTTCTCTTCTTTCAGATGCTTAATATATGGACGCTCATTCACCTCCGTTTGCTACGTAAATACGAGATTGCAGTCTTTAGTCTTCAAGTCCTCAAGCAAAACCAGATTTTTTTGTGTTAGGAAACATGGGGTAGAGGCGATGATGAAAGAGGCAGAATGGTTTCTAAAAGACAACATTTAATTTGGGGAATAAAGATTTACATCCTATGTATTTCCAGCTCTGCTCTTAACTGATTCTGTGGCTGGAAACAGGACACTTAACATCCTGGCCTCAGTTTTCTTACTTGCGAAATGGGTCTTATACCTGCTTTACATATATTACTGGATGCTTATGGGAATCAATTCAAATAAGTAAACTGCAAAGGATAACATTTCACTATTATAAAGAGAATTATTCCTTAGGTGGTCATAGGCATAGTGAACATATCTTAGAAAAGTTTAAAAATTCTTCCTTTAATTTCACAAATTAAGAATTTTTAGAATGGCGGATATTGAACTGTTTTTATGGCTGTCTCACCAGGTGACCTTGGACAACTCAGCTGATATTACCTGCTCACGGTTTTTACAGTGTCAGATTTTTACTTATTTATTTTTCTGCTCCTTGCCATAGAAACAATTTAATAAATGACTTCAACTACACAATTCATTTTGGGGATCTTTAAGATACTGACTTGGTTTTATTATGGCAGGATAGTCAGAGGGAGCAATTGGTTTGAAATAATGCAGTCAATTGAGTTTGCTTCGCCAAATCAGAAAAAGGGAGATCCAAAGTTATTTGTAATAATCTTAATTCGTCAAATATTTGAACACATGGTACTCTCTGAAAGAGGTGAAGAATTTCAGTTAATGTATTCCAAGAATTGAGGTGAATGCAAAGTAGTTTGTTAAGATAGAGGAGGTCTTTGCTCTCTGAATTATTATCCCATAGGGCTATATCAGAATCAATATAATTTCCTCTTCATCTTTTACTTCTTCCTTCTTTCTCTTTCTCTTTTTGTGCATCATCAAATTCATACTCAGTTTTAAAAAAAATTTATTTCAGAGGGCACACGTAATCACCAGAGATAGGAGACAGGGGGAATAAAAAAGTACCCTCCATGGGGAATGATCATGCTCCAATCTCTTCTTTTTCATTCTTCACTTCTTTTTTCTTATTTATTTATTTATTTATTTAAAGAGAGGTTTTTGCTATCGGGTGTGCATGCTCACCAGAAAGACAGAGAGACAGAAAGCAAGAAGTCACTTTCCAGGGGGGATGGCCACGCTGCAATCCCTTCTCCTCAATTTTCCTCTTGGGATCTTGGGCATGCATGCACACATGCCCAGCATGAGTTTAAGTCACTGGATATGGGACTCGAACCATGGTCGACTACATGGAGTCCAATAACATAGCCATTACGTCAACTGCTGGTCCCGATTCTTCACTTCTTTTGAGATTTTAGGCACACCCCCCCACACACACACACCTAGTCTATTTATCAAATTGCCGGGTCCAGGATTTGAACTGTGCAGTTGACCATGTAGAATGCAGCTAGTTTAATCATTGCATCATGGGCTGGCCCCCTACTCAGTTTTAATGTAGTATTTTAGCTTCTTTTCAGTACCGTGACACTGACTCCTTTGTTTAGAATCTAAAAACAAAATGTTGTTTTAACTGTTTAAACCAGAAATATACTATGAACTTTGTCAGGTTGTGTCTTTTCTTAGTGGAAGTAACTTAGAAGAATTTAGTACTTCATGTAAGCAGAGAAATTTGTTATATATTATATTTTAATATGCAATATAGTAAATGTTAATAAATATGTTAGACTTTAGACTTTAACAAATTCACCTTTTAGATATGATTCTATTGTCTCCGTTTGGTGATATCTGTTGAAGAATGGCCTAAGATTATCCTGAGACCAGGACTCATTATCTCTTTTTTTTTTTTTTTTTTTGAGAGATTTTCACTGTAGGGCGCGTGCGCTCGCCAGACAGACAGAGAGAGACATAGAGACCGAAAGCGAGAAATCACCCCCCAGGGGGGATGGTCACGCCACAATCCCTTCTCCTCCATTCTCCTCTCGGGATCTTGGGCACGCACGCACACGCGCCCGGCGTGAGTTTTAAGCCACTGGGTCCGGGACACGAACCGCGGTCGACTATGTGGGAATCCAGCGACATAGCCATTACGCTAACTGCTGGTTCCAGGACTCATTATCTCTTATACCCACAGCTTGCAGATAATTACCAACAATAAAAATAACAACCCTGAAATTCTACATTATGTTATGATCAAGTCATTTGTTCTTACATTGAACATCTTATGCTAAAATATTATACATTCCATTTGTGTACCACTACCCAATACATTTCAAGATTCACACATTATTATTATATTTCTTTTATCAGCAAATGCCTGCCTTCTGACTTTAGAATAGTGCATACGCATAATTCTCACCTCATACCTTGACACGTTTCTGAAGTGGCCAGACATCACATCATACTTGTGAATATGCTCACCAAAGGATGACAAAGAAAGTTTCTCTAACATCCCTACAAATACCAAAACCCTTTCTCAAAGGTTTTAAATTGAGAGACAAAAGTCAGGATTTTGATTTCATGAGAATAAACAGAAGCCTCCTGAGAGTCTATTTTACTTGAAGTAGGAGGAGGAAGACTGAAAATTTACTCCAAGTTTTTGTTTGTTTGCTTGTTTGTTTCCCATTCTGCCTTCCCAGGCACTGCCCTGGGTCCCCAAAATGTGTACACGTTCTCAACTGCCAGGCACTGTCTTCATTTAGCCATTCTGCATAATTTAGAATCAAGCGGGAATGGACACCTCTTCTGTAGCATAAAGATATGCTTCTTCATCTCCTTTCTCTTTGTATTTGAATAAAGTGAATAGAATACTAAGTGTTTTTTTATGAGACAGTGTACACACACACACACACACACACACACACACACCCCTGTGTTGCTCTGGGAGAGACTGTGGTTTTCATGTAAAATAACTGCATGTTTCACCTTGTTCTCCAGGACTCCAAATTGCCAATCTTGTGATGCGCTGTCACAACTTATGCGTGACTGGCTGGTTACAGAGCCTGCTGATCTATATGGAGAGGTGAGAATTTGTCACTGTGCATAAGCAGAAAGATCAGTCAGATACAGTGATAGATCTGTTCTTTGCCTGGATTCGTCTGCTGCTATATTCGGGTAGCTCGGCAGCTGCCAAATCCAATTGTGAGCCTGGTTGTGTGGTTGAGAAAACAGAAAAAAGAAGAAATGATGTCCTGACATAGCCACTTTGGGGTACAGTAACTGCAGAGCAAAAAATATTATTATGATCATTATGTCAAAGTATTTCCTGATTCCACAGCCACCAAAAGGGGTACAGAAATGACTTTGGCTTCTTTCTCAGGCACTGTGGGAAGAGTTTACAAGTTGTGGCTTTGGGGGGGGTCAAGTGAGCATCTGGGGTACAAAGGGGTGGGCAGCCTTACATAGAACCCAGTTTGACATTTTTCCAGGCCTGCTAATTAGAATTGGCATCTGTAATTAAAAATGAAGCCATAACTCTGGTGCCAGGGACTAAATGTGGTCAAATGACCCCTACACAAATTGCCACAGTGTTCTATGAAAATATTACAGATTTTGCAAAACTCATTAATGATGCTAAAGACAATGGCCTATTAGCTAGGAGGGTATAAAATGCGCACAGTGCCTTATATACTTTTGCATTCATTCGCTCAGCTGTGTTCATTACTATTCATGTGGGTTAAAGAGAGTAAAGAGAAATGAGATCGAAGTCATAATATCCAGCCATTATCAGTCACTTTTAACTAGTGCCCTTTCATAGCCAACATTCTTTCAGTGCTCTGGACCTGAGAGAAACTCCTTTCTCAGAACCTACTTAGCTCTCTCAGGGAGTGCTAAAAGGCATTTTATTTATTCTTTATCCCTATATGAACATGTCCATCTTAACCACAGGAAGAAAATAGTAAACACAGGAAGGTGATACTTTAAAAAACAGAAGAAAAAACTGCACACAAAAGTCACATTTGGATTCAGTGTATTGGAGAACACCCAGCAGAGATATGAATACTTTTCTCAGCACAGTAGCTATCTGGGTGCCCTGTGGCCACCCACTATTTGAACGGATTATTCTCCTCCCACCACATGATGAAATCAATGAATTAATGATACAATGTCCTTCTTTGGTGAATCTTTACTCAGTATATCTGGGCAGAATTTTTTTATTTCCCCTCAAGAACATCACCAACCTTTAACTTTTCAGTCAAAGAATAGAATTAATGCTCCCTACTTCTCTTTTCAGTGATTTTTGCTCTAGGGAGCAAGCACTCAGCCAAGAGACAGAGAGACAAAAGACAGAAAGAGAGAAATCAATCTCCAGGGTGATGGCCATGCCACAATCCCTTCTCTTCCATTCTTCTCTAGAGATTTTGGGCCCCCAGCATGAGTTTTAGGCCATTGGGTCCTGGATTTGAATCATGGTCGGCCATATGGGAGTCCAGCATCTTAACCACTACACCACCTGCTAACAGCAATATCATATGAAGACAGAATTTCTCTAGGTTCCTCCTAATTAAAGAATCATAACTGCTATAGCTTGTGCATATAACAAAGTCAAACTTGTGAAAACGGGTGCCACTGTCTCTTTGGACTGATATTTAGCCCTGAAATTAATTTAAATAATCTTGATGGACCCGTCCAGATTACATTAATTTTTAAAATGTAGGGGAGGTAGAATTTTTCTTTAAATAATAAAAACAGCAACAACAAAATGATAAGCATTAGAATCTGTTAACCCTTGGAGAACTGCATTAAGATGAAAAACAGACATGTTAAAGGGACTCTGCCTCTGTCTTATCATTAGCATGGTTCCAGGTGGGGACATAGCTGTCATTGCTACTGTTAGCAATTTTTCAGGACATTTTACAGAATGTTTCAAAAATGCAGCTCTCATCATATTCCCAGAGTAGCAGCAGCTGACTGAGGGCTCCTGTAGAACTATAAAGAAAAGTCTTGCCAAATTTTGCATAAATATAACGACAGCCACAAGAAAAACACTGACACTGAATGGATCCTATCAGAGGAAAACATCCATCATGCTCCCTCATGAGGAAGTTGCATTTGATAATTCTCTAAAAGGGACTAGAAAGTCTTTAGAGGATGTTCGTGTGAAGCTGATGGAGCAAACTCAGGCGCTCAGAGAGGACAGGCAAGTAGCATAACGAGTGGAGCAAGCACAGCAGCAGAAAATAGGGACACAACGTGTGGCCATCTAAAGATGGAAGTCACTTCTCAGCTCCAGCTGCTGTTGCCTCGTGGGAATGGGGACCCGTATCTCTTGACTTTTTAAGAGATAAACTGGAAATCTGGGGTTTCACAAAATTTTCTAACTTTAAAATAAAGGCAAATTATTCAGTGTGGGTCCAACAAAAACTAATCATATATCTAGATATATAGAGATAGAGAAATAGATAAAGATATATGATATAGAAATAGATAAAGATATAGATATAGATAGAGGCATGTGTATGTGTGTTTACATGTGTTCATAGAGAAAAGCTTGTGGAAAATGTTTATGAATTTCTATTTTTTTTGCACCACAATAAACTTTGTACTTTACTTCCATGTTTTCACAGATGTTTTGAAGTCCCCCCATGAGTATAGACACACACGTGCACACACACACACACACACATACACACAATCCTTCACATCAATTACAATTTTTAACTTATGGAGTGCGTTATCACACTATCCACAGTTACTAAAAGCCTGCCTGAACATGACGCTCAATACCAAAGCTCAGAAGAATATGTTGCATATGAAGGACACATTGTAGACAAGGATTTGACTCCCAGAGAGATGTGCAGCTGACTGAGCATAGAAAGTAGTTTTTCCACAGTACTGCAAGTATACAGTACAGTGTGGCATTCTTTGTTCTAATTAGCAATAATAAGAACAAAATGAGTTTTTTGAGGAATAAAAACCAGGAGGCATGAATGAGACTGAAAATAAAATAAAATCTAAGCTTAGAATAGTGCTTTGGGGCTGTGCATTAGACCAGAGAGAAAGGGTTATGGGATGAAGAAACTGTCAGGTTTGAATGATCTTCACAGACATACGCAGCTAGGTCATGTGACAGCTGTTTATACAGAATTACATTTATGTTTGGTCACTTCCCTTATTTATAGACTAGTATAGGGAAGAATTACAGTGCTCTTCTTCAAATCTTGCTTCTTAGAAGCTAACTATGAATGTCAGAGGTCATGGATAGCTGATCAAGGAAAGGTAAACTTGAAACAAAATTTCTGATTGCAAACAATTCCGCAGCATTATATGTTCTTTTATTTTTATTCGCAGTGACAATGTGTCAGCTTAGATGAAAAGAAACACTGAAGGTTTTTCATGGGCTTTAAACATCACATAGCATTAATTCCAATGAAAAAATTTCAAGACATGCTTTTAAATGACAATAATTTTGACACTGAATTTCAGAACTAGGAATTTATCATCCCAATATAATATGCACCCCTTTGGTGAGACTTAGAAGTCTTTATTAAATAATTTGCATCTAAGGCTAAGCATGTTTACACTAAAAATTTACTGGGAAAGGATGGAGAGATAAGATCTATTTTGAGTTTATTTGTATTTATTTTTCTTCACAAGAAGATATGAAAATCACAAGGCTTTTTTTGTATATTAAAGGAACCAAATAACAATAACACTTGATTGTAATTCTATTTAAAGAACGTAATTATGCAGTTGTTATACACATCTGACGCTCAGATGTCTGAACTTAAGATGTCTGAGCCCTATTAACTGACCTTGTAATACAATTGTATTTCACAAAGGAATAAAACTGCATACTAAGTATTTCTGAAATAGGAATCTAATTCACCTAGGAAGGGAAATTCCATTTTCTTCATATATCTAGATCTTTATTTTATACTTGGGCACAGTACATAGACAACCACCATGCTGGGGCCAGTCGATGGCATAATGTTTATGTTGCTGGACTCCCACATGGCTCTGTGATACAAGTCCCCAACCCAGCAGCTTGAAACTCATACCAGGCACATGTGTATGCATGCCCAAAAATCCCTAGAGGAGAATGGAGGAGAAGGACCGGTGGTGTGGCTATTCCCCCGGGAGTGATTTCTTGCTTTCTGTCTCTCTGTCTCTTCAGTGAGTGCATGCATCCTATAGCAAAACAACAACAACAACAAAACTCTAAAAAAAAAAAAAAAAAAAAAAAAAAAAAAAAAAAAAAAAAATAACAACTACCATGCTACCTGCTGGCCCCATCAGTTTTCATCTTTAAGGCCAGCTGGTGGAATAGTGGTTAATGTGCTGGATGCTGGACTCCCATGGGGTCCACCGCAGCCCCAGACCTGACAGCATGAAATCATGCTGGGCATGTACGCGTACATGCCCAAAATTCCAGGAGAAGAACGGAGAAAAAAGGATTGAGGTGTGACCGCTCCCTTCGGGGGATGATTTCTCACTTTCCTTCTCTCTGTCTTTCTCTAGTGAGCACGCTAGCCCTGTGGCAAAAAGAGTATGTGAGCCCATTTGTGCTGACTGATAAGGGTTTCCAAGTAAATGCCTCCCTTCTTAGCTGTTCCCCATATTGAAGTTTCCTTTATGAGATAAACAGTCTCATTAGAGGAGCATTGTTTTCCTGACCTAACATTAACAATGTAACAATCCAGTACCTTAAGAAGCAACAAAGAAAAATGAAGAGTTACTAATATATTTATTTCTGGGGTAAAAATAACATCTAATAAATGGGGATGATAAGAAGAAAAATGTCATTAAATATCAGCAATGTCTCCTGTAGTCATTGGGAAATAATTAGCCTGCAGTAGAAACAAAGCCACCTTGAGGCCAGGGTGGAAGGGCCAAGGGTCTTTATTCATACCTAGAGGAAGGAGAGATAGATAGGAAAATGAATGATTTCAGCCACCAGCATATCTATGTGTTTCTGTGTGATTTGTACATGAATGCCTTCATAGTCATTGCCATTTTTAACTTATGGAGTATGTTACTAAGGGTCTCCTGAACACAAAATTCAATACTGATGCTCTGAAGAGTATGTTGGAGAAACATATCCAAATGGTTAGAAAAAGCAGCCGCTGATGGAGGGTGGACACAGTGCCATCTCTTCTCTATTTCCCCATCCTGGGATTTGGGCACACAGGAAGATGCACCCAGCGTGAGACAGGACTTGAACTACAGTCAGTTATGTGGGCTCTGGCTCCCTTAACCAGTTAGCCATGGGACTGGCTCACCATACTCATAGTTTCTTACTTCTCTTTTTTATTCTGTCTAATTATTCTACCACTACAAAGTATTGTTCTTTCTTTTCTTTCTCAATTTTCCAATAGCAATCAACCTTCCAAAGTCCTTGGGTTTTGATATCTAGTCCCTTTATCAAGATAATAAATATCATCTAGGAGCCTATGCTTTCGAATTCTCTAAAAGTATGAGGACTTTTTCTTAATTACAAAATATTTGATGCTTGCAGTAGTGCTTCTTCCATTCCTTAATCATCTTCATTGATACACAAGATAGCACTCCTTCTTGAAGTAATGGTCAAAGAGACTTCAGTCAACAGTTTGTTAAAAGAAACTTCGTGAGATGAATCTTCTGGTCTGAAGTCCTAGCTCCAGTACTCACTAAGTACATAACCTTAGGAATGGCCTAATCTAGAGGATGACATTAATAATAGTATCCACTTTAGGGGCTGGCAAGTGGCATGGTGGGTAAGGGTGCTGCACTGCCACATTATTGACTCCGGTTTGAGTCCTGGACCTGGTGGCTTGCTTTCTCACTTTCCTTCTTGCTTTCTCTAACTCATTCTGTTTCTCTCTGGTCAAATTAAGATAAATAAATAAATAAGTAAACAAATGAATGAAGTTAAATAAAATAATTCTTAAAAAATACTAATATCCACTTTATAGAATTGTGAGGATTAAATGAGATACATCTAAAACTTAACCCAGGCTTGGGATGTAAACAGCACATAACAAAAGTTAGATACTTTTCTCTCCAGGGTAACAAGACCTAAAATAAAGAACTCAGACCACCATCTATATCTGCAATTCATGGCAGTGCAGAGCCATCCCCATAGTGCAGTGGTTAAGCCCTCCATGCAGGGAGCCTTACCCCACAAGGTCAGCCATGGTTTAAATACCAGCCCCAGTCCCAGTGACTTAAAAGAATATACCTAGGGCACCTGCTTATGTGCCCCAAATTCTGATGGGATGGAGAAATGAAGGGAAAAGGAATTCAGTGTGACCACGCCCTACTGGGGGCTGCTGCTTCTCTCTCTCTATCTCTATCTCTCTCTCTCTGGCAAGCTCATGTATCCTATGACAATTAAAAAGAAACACTGACACAGTATTAGAAACAGTAACCTTACAGAAGAAGAAAATGTTAGCTTCAGAAAAAATAACTTTGAGGTTGTCCCTAAGTGGTATGGAAAACTCAATTATACTCACAGTTAGAATACAAAAACGACTGTAGGTATATCCACAGTCTGTCTCTGTCTTTCCCTCATTCGTTCACAGTTTATAAGTGGAAAGGGTAACAAGACATTGGCCTGGCACGCTAAATCCTGGATTCCAACATCCAGGGCTGCTGCCTTTCTCACCGCCAGACGGACGGCTGTGTGAGGAGAGATTAGGAGACACTTGAGACGTTGATGCTTGAGGCTTGTGGCACTAACCATAATAAACATTTTTCTTTTTTCAGTAGAGCAAATATGAAGGAGCAGCTGCACTAGGAGTGTAGTATTTTCACAGCTACTTCTAGTAATAACTGCACTTTAAAAGTGTTTCAACACTTGGACTCTAAGAAGCCCCCACTCTCTTTATATAGACTACAGTTTTATTCAAGTTGGGTAATTTCTTGCTCTTCTTACTTCAAGGTCTCTCTTTTCCTTGCCCCAAAAGACAAGTGATCTTTCCTGGTTTTTATGGCAGTGAAGTTTAGGGAAAAGGAAGTGACAGATTTGGAGTTTCTTTTAAAAGCACATAGATAGTTTAAAAATAAATGATAGCAAGCTATATTTATGGTCATCTGTTGATCATCTACATGGGTAGTCTTGGAAGGGTAGCTCCGAAGCTGCATTTAGAAACCATGTGGAATTACGTCATCACGCACAGCCTGGTGTTCACAGCTCTCTATCTTCAAGTGCAGGAAGTCAACCTGCTACCCTATAAACACGCTGCTGGTGAGAGGCACAGAGAGAAATATTTTGGAAGAGCGAAAACATTCTTAGTCAAAGCCTGGACTCATTTGTAGTGACAAAATGGATTGGAAGGGACAACTCCTAAAACTTCTAAGAACCGCTCATGATAACAGTGCAAAGAGCCTATGTGTGAATGGACTTGAACACAGGCCTGGGAAATTTTACGCAAACTTGAATTTGCTAAAGGCTCTGTGTCCTCCTCTGTAAAACCGAGAGGTGGAGCTAAATGACACCGAGCCCGAGGGTTCTAAAATGACTCTTGGCAAAAGTAGTTGCTATTCCCTGCAACTTCTTATTGTGTGGACACTCTCTCCCCCTTCTTGCTTTATTTTTCTTCGTGAAACTTGCCACTAACACAGTTGGTTTTACTTGTTTGCTATTACTGCCGTCTCTCTCTTCTGCAATGGAAGCTTCACTGGGAAAGGGAGTTTGGGCCTCCTGTGTCACTGCTGTATTTCCTGATTTGGGGACAGTAACTGGCACAGAAGAGGTGCTCGTAAATACTCGGAGAATAAATGACTCCTGACTGCTCGTGATGTAGCATCTTGTTTTCTATTGTAGAGTACAGTAATTAAAGCTTCTCTTCACATCTTGTTTTTAAGATGTTTAAGTCTAAATTTTCAGGGGTTCTTTTTGGGGAGCTAGCTTTAACTAATCAAGGTATCATTCCAAAGCTGCCTTTTGCAAATAACTGTCAATATATTAATGTGGAATATTAGCAGTGTTCAAAATTAAAATTTTTAATTACAGCCTTTTGTTCAGTGAGGCTTATGTTTGTAAATTGCCCTACAATGTAGTCATTTCATTGGTGCACGTCCAATGGTAGAGTCCAGTGCAGCTCTCTCTCTTGTACGTATGTATGTATGTATGTATATGTATGTGTTCTAGAGGAGGTGTGCCCTCACTCAAGAGAGACAGAGAGAGAGAGAGAGAGAGAGGAAAGGGAGAGTGGAGAAAATACCCACTGCAGAGCATGGTCTTTGCACAGTCCGATTTCCTCCATCTCTCCCTCTTTTCTGGACTCGGCCACTTATGAACACATACCTGGCGTAGTTTTCAAGCTGCTATGTTCAGAACTCGGAACTTTTGGTCAGCTGTGTGGGATTTGGCTGCCTTAACTTCTAGACAGTAGAGCCAGCTCTGCTTATTCTTTTAAAGCATACATTTCTGAAAGGTTGATTTGCCCACTTTTCTTCTGATCAGTGATGAGGTAGCTCAGCTTTGCCTTACACACCTCTTTTACATTATTGTAGATGTATGTATTCCAAAATTGGTCATAATTAAAAAAACAAAAAACAAAAACAAACAAACAAAAAAAACAACCATGGCAGCAAGATCTTCATCACACATCTAAAAAAAGTACCAAGGGTCTTCAAAAGTTCATGGAAAATGGATACTGTGAAAAAACTGTTGAATGGATTTCTAATGATTTTTGCACCAAAATAAACTCATCCTTTAATTCCATTTTGCCATGAACTTTCTGAAGTTCCCTCATATACCTTTCTCAAATGTCTGGCACAAACTTTTCTTTTTGGTAGGTGACAGGAACATTTTAGTGGATATGTCACGTATGTACACTCCATAGTTTGAAAAAGTTAAAAGAAATTCTGAAAAACAAGTGTTTGATGAAAATGGATCCACCCTGCTGTGCCAGCAAAGGTCTGCACATCAGATTAAAAAGTGAGAAAGGAGGGGCCAGCAGGTGACGTAGTGGTTAAGGTGCTGGACTTACACATGGTTGAACACAGTTTCAGTCCCAGACCTGGTGGCTTGAAACTCACGTGCATGCCCACCCAAGATCCCAAGAAGAGAATGAAGAAGGGATAGCCATGTGGCCATCCTCCCTGGGGGGTGATTTCTCACTTTCTCTCTGCCTCTTCAGCAAGCACATGTGCCTGACAGCAAAAATCTCTCCATTAAAAAAAAAAAAAAAGCGAGAAAGGAGAAACCACATGACCAAGGAAACACCGAACACAGGAAGACCTACATGCCCTCAGCCAGAATCACTGTCGCCGACTGTCCAGTTGAGTCAGGATAAATCTTTTAAGTTGTATCTCATTGGATGCTTCCATTATAAAGTTAAAAGTAAGTCTTTGTTTTCTTAGGGGAAAATGTGCCCGTTAACTAGATTAATGAATCTTAAGTGTTAGCATAAAAGTCATTTTGGCGTCTTTGTTCAGGAAGACATTTGTTAAATGATTGGGGTTCTCTGTTAGAGATTTCAGTTTGGTAATCTGCATTTTAAATAAATTTCCTGATGTGTGAATTTTCTGATGGGCCTGATGCAAGCCTGGAGCTGACCACAACTTCTGTGATTCCAAATTAGGTGAATCTTTAACAATCATTTGGATTTTCTTATTGTGACATGAGCACAAATGAAGAGGAGATCATTTAAATTCACAGGAGCAAATCTTACTTTTTAAAAAAATGGTAATTGTACCGTATCCATGCATTTTCTAACTAACCCTTTTGCAAAAATTATTTCTTTCCTTTAAAAAGTTTAGTGACTAATTATAGAAGGGCTACACTTGTTTTCTCATTTCCTTTCAGCCCTGATTCTATGTTAGAATCACATGGGATATAGGCACCAGGAGATGGCATACTGATTATGTCACTGGACTCCCACATGACCGACTGCAGTTCGAGTTCTGGACCCAGTGGCTTCAAATTCACACTGGCCGAATGTGGGTGCATACCCAAGATCCTGGGAAGAGAATGGAAGAGAAGGGACTGTGGCATGGCCATCCCTCGGAGAGGGTTGATTTCTCACTTTCCTTCTCACTGTATCTGTTTCTCTCGCTCTCCAATGAGCTCATACAATGGGGAATATCTTCAGGGTGCTACTAGAAAGGGGGTCAGAAAGCAAAAACAATAGAAGTCTACTCTTATTAAATAAATCAAAAATGCATGTTCTTTTCATTTACTCGTCTCCCCATGGGAACATCTAAACTTCAGTCAGATTCCCACATACTTGCCAACTTGCTGTGCTCACAGAGTGAAGATTCCAATCTAGGGGCATGCTCTCCCTGCCCTTTCAAGAGGGACCCAGGAAGAAAAATCTCAGCTAGTATAACAACATGTGAAATGTGAGATCGAAAACAGAAGTTTATTTGGGTAATTATAAAGCTAACTTCCCCTTCTTTCTCTGAATATGAAGTTCTACCACCCAATTGCCTAACTTTATTAACTAGTTTGGTTTCCTACTGATTTTAAAAAAGTCTCTTGGAAACACTACTTCCTCCTGCCTTGATGTTAGAACCCACTTTATATGATATGCAAGTCTTTAGTTAGTCATGAAAAATCAATATAACCAACTCTTTATAAGTTCTTCATTTTACTTACAAAGGGATGAATAAATCACAGTGGGAATTTTGGCACATAAACTCCCTCTTCTCCATTCAGTGGATAATACGAAATATTGCTTGTTTTCTGAAAATCAGGAGTTGAACTTTTTTTTTTAGAGTTTACTTATTTCACACTACAAGCTACCCCCTTCCTCAGCCACCAAGGATCATGGGCAGGCATGTATGCACATTGCGCATGGACAGGGAGACTTCCAGATGCAAACCTGGACCTTTCCGCGTGGCCTCAGTGTCACAGAGCATTGGGTTACCATTGTACTATGGCAGCTGTCTTGATATGCTCATTCCTTTTATTTTTAAGTTTTTGTTTTTTATTCCATGAGTGAGAGAGACAGAGATGGAGAGGAAAAAGAGAGAGAGACAGGAACAGAGAGAGCACCCCAACAGGGTCTTAGTAGCAGAATCCACCTCTGGCTCTAGCCAGTTCTGGACCATGGGCACGTGCATGCCCAGTGTACTCAGAGATGTCTCCAGACAAGAACCCAGTAACTTCCCATGTAGGTTTCTTATTAGATTATTAGAATAGCAAATTACAGTATTAGGTATTAGGTAATTAGAATCAAAGACATGTTTTCCATTACTTAAAAAATTTGCATAAAAATAATTAGGTTTCCAGATGTGATCTTTACAGACTATGTAATACTATCTCCCCTTTCTCTCTCTTTTTTGTCATTGAATAGAAAAGAAAGATGATGATTATGATTTTTCTCCTTTTCTGAGTTTTGATGGTTGAGCTAAGCTTTGATTACTGGACAAAGGAAGAATCAATAGTAGTTGGAAAAGTATTTTATTATATGAATAGAGATGAAACCACAAAAGTAGTTTGAGCAAACAATTACATAATGTTTAAACGTTATCTTCTGTAAATTGATTGAACCTTTTCATGTGTGTATTTAACTCAATAGCTCACTTTTACAGAAGAAAATGAAAGGTTAATTAAAAATTAAGTTAATTTATTTTTCTGCAGAGGTTTAGACCTATGAATTTCCTTCAAGATTTTTTAAGATTTAGTATCTAAGAGATGATAATGATACCTATGTACTATCAATAATTTATAGCACATTTTTAATGAATTACATGATCCATTACATTTAGTAAAACGTGAATCACTCTTTGACATGGTTCTTTCTTAGATTGACCTTAATTGTTCCTCTCTCTAAAGGAATCCCACCTTTCTTCAGGACTTTCCATACCAGGTCTCCTCTTCTATGACCCCCCCCCCCCCC
>NW_006159952.1:981619-992847 GCF_000334495.1 Tupaia belangeri chinensis
AGAGGAGAATGGAGAAGAAGGGATTGCAGTGTGGCCATCTTCCCTGGGGGGTGATTTCTCACTTTCTGTCTCTCTGTTTCTCTCTGTCTTTCTGGTGAGTGCATGCGCCCTATAGCAAAAACCTGTTAAAGAAGAAAAAAGAGTATTTCACAGCTCAGGAATTAATGATTGAGTATAAACCAAACAGCTTCAGATGCATAATCAATTTATCAAGAGTTAGGCCACACTGAATACTGACTTTACAAGGATGATTTAACAGGAAATAAAAGATTACATATTCTTAGTAAAAGAATTAAGCTTAAAAAGCGTTTAGATGAACAGTCTCCTGGACCAAGTCTCGCTAGAAATCTAGTTTGGAAAATGTCACAGATATTATTTCTTCTTTTAATACTATGGTTACGGGGCACTAACAATTTGGCCATCAACTTTATTTTGAAAGCTCTGGCTGGAGTTCTCTGTTGTGAAATGTTCATATATGCAAAATAACGCAACTGTAGGACAAACATACTTCAGTTTTTAAGGTTTTAGCCTAGGGCGTGTGTGCTATCCAGAGAGAAAGAGAGAGATAATGAGAGGGAGAGTGAGAAATCACGCCCCTCCACCCTGGGGGGCGGTGAGTGGCCATACTGCAGTTTCTTCTCCTCCATTCTCCTCTCAGGATTTTAAACATGCACACACAAGTGCCCGGTGTGTTTCAAGCTACCAGGTTTGGGATTTGAATCGCGGTTGGCCATGTTGGAGTCCAATACCTTAACTACCATGCCATCTGCTGCCTCTGACAAACACACCTTTAAATAAGATCAATGGCCTATGAAATATAAATTTATGTTTTGCATCTGACCTGATTTATGAAGGTACAAGAAGACAATTTTGCAATCTTCTTTTTCTTAGTTCAGCAGCAGGTTTGAAGAACTTTTGTCAAAAAGGTGGAGATGTTTAAAGAAAAGAATGAAAAATGGGCATATTAAGGAAAGGGGAAGGAGGATATGGGCCTCGCAAACTATTTTAAACTAAATGGGAAAAAAATAATTCAAGACTACTAAGATAGAATGGGTGGAAAGTAATATCTATCTGTATCTATCTATAATATGAAGAAATACAACACAAAAGGACAGGAAAGTAATGAAACCTAAGGGAGAAGGGTTATGGAATGATGACTAAATGAGAAACAACAGTTTTCCCAAAAAAAAGATACAAATTTGTAAGAAAATGTCAGGTGAAAACATAAAGCGACAGCAAATCAAAAGACACTGAGAAGAAAATTTGAGAGATGTAATAGTTAATACGATTCAGACTTCAAGAAATATCTACCAAATGTTCACTGCTTGTTAAGCACCTCAACTCAAAGGGCGCCATTTCCATGCTATAGATCAGGGTGTTATGCTAGGTTAATGAGGATTAGATAGTGCTAGAAGCAAGACGAGTGATGCCCACGTGCACTTTCCCTTCTGCTTCTGTTTTTAGGTTAATAGTGATTTGCAGTGACTTTCCCATTCATCAAATCACTCCTTCCTTTCTTTAGTTTATTATCTAGGCATTGTGGTGAGCCAAACAATTGTCCAGCTTACAAGTTGTTCCTTTTGAAGAATAACCTACACAGATTCTAATTTAAGTTGTTCCTCTTTTTGGTAACCATTTTTAAGGACTGAATACCAACACTATCCTCTAGGGAAACAAGTGGCAGACAATGCACTACATGTTAAGGGTTATTTTAGCAAAAGGAAAGAATTAGGCCTTATCTGTATTGAGTTAAACAGCCGTGCACTGCTGTGTTACCAGTTTATGACCAGTTCTTGGGTTAATAACATGACCTCAGTCTCTTGGCCTTTGTTTAGCCTACATACAGATAACGCAGCAACTATCAATAGTAGTTGGAAAAGTATTTTATTATATGAATAGAGATGAAACCACAAAAGTAGTTTGAGCAAACAATTACATAATGTTTAAACGTTATCTTCTGTAAATTGATTGAACCTTTTCATGTGTGTATTTAACTCAATAGCTCACTTTTACAGAAGAAAATGAAAGGTTAATTAAAAATTAAGTTAATTTATTTTTCTGCAGAGGTTTAGACCTATGAATTTCCTTCAAGATTTTTTAAGATTTAGTATCTAAGAGATGATAATGATACCTATGTACTATCAATAATTTATAGCACATTTTTAATGAATTACATGATCCATTACATTTAGTAAAACGTGAATCACTCTTTGACATGGTTCTTTCTTAGATTGACCTTAATTGTTCCTCTCTCTAAAGGAATCCCACCTTTCTTCAGGACTTTCCATACCAGGTCTCCTCTTCTATGACCCCCCCCCCCAGTTAAAATCCCACCCTGGAATACCACACAGCAATGGAAGTATTGATTGGTTATAGCTGTGGTTTTTCTGTATATGATCAGATATTTATTCTTCTTTCCTCCCTCCAAATTAGCATAGGTCTTGGCACATAATATTTGGTGAAATGTGTGTGATTGACCCAAAGAATAAAGTCATGGCCATAATTACCATGCTGCAAATTTAAATCTCTGTTATGGATTGCCATTGTGTTATTCTCAAGAGTATTTTACAGCTTGGGACCTGCAGTTAGCGTAATGGCTATGTTGCTGAACTCCCATGTAGTCGACCATGGTTTGAGTCCTGGACCTGGTGGCTTTAACTCATGTCAGGTGTGTGTGCGTGCTTGCCCAAGATCCCAAGAGGAGAATGGAGAAGAAGGGATTGCAGTGTGGCCATCTTCCCTGGGGGGTGATTTCTCACTTTCTGTCTCTCTGTTTCTCTCTGTCTTTCTGGTGAGTGCATGCGCCCTATAGCAAAAACCTGTTAAAGAAGAAAAAAGAGTATTTCACAGCTCAGGAATTAATGATTGAGTATAAACCAAACAGCTTCAGATGCATAATCAATTTATCAAGAGTTAGGCCACACTGAATACTGACTTTACAAGGATGATTTAACAGGAAATAAAAGATTACATATTCTTAGTAAAAGAATTAAGCTTAAAAAGCGTTTAGATGAACAGTCTCCTGGACCAAGTCTCGCTAGAAATCTAGTTTGGAAAATGTCACAGATATTATTTCTTCTTTTAATACTATGGTTACGGGGCACTAACAATTTGGCCATCAACTTTATTTTGAAAGCTCTGGCTGGAGTTCTCTGTTGTGAAATGTTCATATATGCAAAATAACGCAACTGTAGGACAAACATACTTCAGTTTTTAAGGTTTTAGCCTAGGGCGTGTGTGCTATCCAGAGAGAAAGAGAGAGATAATGAGAGGGAGAGTGAGAAATCACGCCCCTCCACCCTGGGGGGCGGTGAGTGGCCATACTGCAGTTTCTTCTCCTCCATTCTCCTCTCAGGATTTTAAACATGCACACACAAGTGCCCGGTGTGTTTCAAGCTACCAGGTTTGGGATTTGAATCGCGGTTGGCCATGTTGGAGTCCAATACCTTAACTACCATGCCATCTGCTGCCTCTGACAAACACACCTTTAAATAAGATCAATGGCCTATGAAATATAAATTTATGTTTTGCATCTGACCTGATTTATGAAGGTACAAGAAGACAATTTTGCAATCTTCTTTTTCTTAGTTCAGCAGCAGGTTTGAAGAACTTTTGTCAAAAAGGTGGAGATGTTTAAAGAAAAGAATGAAAAATGGGCATATTAAGGAAAGGGGAAGGAGGATATGGGCCTCGCAAACTATTTTAAACTAAATGGGAAAAAAATAATTCAAGACTACTAAGATAGAATGGGTGGAAAGTAATATCTATCTGTATCTATCTATAATATGAAGAAATACAACACAAAAGGACAGGAAAGTAATGAAACCTAAGGGAGAAGGGTTATGGAATGATGACTAAATGAGAAACAACAGTTTTCCCAAAAAAAAGATACAAATTTGTAAGAAAATGTCAGGTGAAAACATAAAGCGACAGCAAATCAAAAGACACTGAGAAGAAAATTTGAGAGATGTAATAGTTAATACGATTCAGACTTCAAGAAATATCTACCAAATGTTCACTGCTTGTTAAGCACCTCAACTCAAAGGGCGCCATTTCCATGCTATAGATCAGGGTGTTATGCTAGGTTAATGAGGATTAGATAGTGCTAGAAGCAAGACGAGTGATGCCCACGTGCACTTTCCCTTCTGCTTCTGTTTTTAGGTTAATAGTGATTTGCAGTGACTTTCCCATTCATCAAATCACTCCTTCCTTTCTTTAGTTTATTATCTAGGCATTGTGGTGAGCCAAACAATTGTCCAGCTTACAAGTTGTTCCTTTTGAAGAATAACCTACACAGATTCTAATTTAAGTTGTTCCTCTTTTTGGTAACCATTTTTAAGGACTGA
Source organism: Tupaia belangeri chinensis (assembly GCF_000334495.1). Lineage (NCBI taxonomy): Eukaryota > Metazoa > Chordata > Mammalia > Scandentia > Tupaiidae > Tupaia > Tupaia belangeri. Next base: position 985,966 of record NW_006159952.1, read on the forward strand.
ATACCAACACTATCCTCTAGGGAAACAAGTGGCAGACAATGCACTACATGTTAAGGGTTATTTTAGCAAAAGGAAAGAATTAGGCCTTATCTGTATTGAGTTAAACAGCCGTGCACTGCTGTGTTACCAGTTTATGACCAGTTCTTGGGTTAATAACATGACCTCAGTCTCTTGGCCTTTGTTTAGCCTACATACAGATAACGCAGCAACTAACAATACAATGACTACATAGAATAATTTTGGCCTGTGTTTCCTGAAGAGAAGGTGAATTCTACCTTCTAATTCTCTAATACTTGTAAAATTGTCATGTCAGTGATTTCGAATCTAAAAAGGCTTGATCTCAATTATTATATTAATGATGCTTCAAGTAATGGGTATTTTCAACATGCTCAGTGGATATCAGATTCAGCAAATGTAATTCTCCAAAGGTAGTAATTTCTTTTTTTACAGAGCTTAAAATGTGAAAGTAAAATGGAAGACATGCTCTAAAATTCAGTATTTGTAAATGTTCTTTGAAAAGAAGTTATCCATTCATCCATCCACCTCTCTTCTGCTTTGTGGCCAAAAAGTGTTGAGTGACTGCTCAATATATTGTTATTGAATATACCAGTGGTGTGACAACAGAAAACAAAACTCAGAAAAGAATAGAACCAAGGCCGTTTGCAGCCAACAGCAGGAATGTGGAGATCTATGTAGCAGGTAATTTATGCAAGAGAAACATCTTTAGGAAAAACTGGAGGAATTACAGCAATGTTGCTTCCAGTTCTTATAATTTTATGGTGAACTATCCAAAGGAAGTTACCTGTACTTTATGTTATTATGGATTGAGAAACAAAGTATGATTCCATTTCCTCTATGCATTCATTCATTCAGTCAGTCAGTAAATACTCATTGTGTCAGGTACTGCATAAAACATTAAGGGATAAATCGGTAAAAAGTTAGCCTGTGACAATCTGAAATGGGAATAAACTGTGTAAGCCTGGTTCTCTTAGATTCACAATTTCAGTAACTCAATAACTTTCTCAGATGGCATGACTATGAGGGTTTGGGAGACTCCTATGGAAAAGTTTGAAGATATATCATTAAAACTGTTAAGTATTATAGAGATACTATCCATTGTTCCAACTTTAATTTGCTGTGAAGATTTCTTTTACGATTTCAGAAATCAATCTCTTTGGTGTATGTTTAAATTTTTTTGGTTAAATTTTAAAACCTGAATTTAATTTTGCACAGCAGAGTAAATTACACCCCCCTGATTTATCCAACTGAAGGTCATGGGCTAATCCACTTGGATTATGGTGAAGGAAAAGGAACACTTTAGTTAATTATAGAATGAGTTTGCATGATTTATCATCCCTGGATCTGTTATGGAAAACTTTCAAGGGATTCAATATACATGTGGTTATTTTTCTGGATGATACTGCTGTTGTTACAGCTGGACTTCACCATCTGAATCATCTTGGGCTTATGATTAGACCCTTAAGAAAAACATTATTCTGAATAAATCATCTTCCCAGAATAAAAACAAGAGTTTCAGCTCAAGCTTGGTGATTAATGCAGTTGTATAGTCAAGTTTTTGTTAACAGCAGGATCTAGAAGCTGGGAAGTTGCTATGTTTATGTATTTTTTTAGCTGGTAGGGAATGCCAGTTAGCATCTAGTTGCCCGATAAATTTAGGGTTAGTCACATGAAAACATTGCCACACTCTAGCACCTCAAACTGGTTAATTAGTCTGTCAAATTACAGGATGATGCCATTTTGTTTGTATTCATTTCAAACAAGCCTGCAATGAGAAGAGGTGATAGTAAATAGATGCTAGGAAGTTGCCGATAATGCTCTAGTTTGTTATGGGGCAAGACACAGCAGCAGCAGAACCACAGGCGGGTTCACAGTGTGCAGGAAAGAAAGCCCAACCAGAAATATGAATGGCATGTGAAATGCAGTGCAGCTACTTGAGGCCGGCTCTTAAAAGTAAACATACTTACATATCATTTAGATGTCATTTCCATCTATCAGATAGTACAACTAATTGAGTACCCACTAGATTTGCTATTTATTGCCTCATTTAATTCTTGTGCCTATCCAAGGCAATGGCTCTCATTCTCCTGTTGAACAGGGGAGAAACTGAGACCCCAGGGGTGTAGGTAAGTGATTCCAGCTGACTCGGAGCGTACGTAGGGCAGAAAGACACCTGATTTCAAAGCTCAAGGTTTTCAAAGATGTGTGTGTGTGTGTGTGTGTGTGACAGCCATTCACAGAAGTAATTGGGGCTCTTTGCACTAACAACTTTATATTTGTGTGGCAGAATTGCTTGTGAATGACAATTTATTGGACTTCGTGGCTGCAATAGATGAGACAGAATAGAATGTCCAGGTTTTGGTCTTATCCTTCCCACTGATTGCCTGGTTAAGCTGTTGCCTCCCATTCGCCCCACCCCATCCCGACGGCTTTGGAAAAAAAAATGCCATTCTTGATCTTTGTGAAATCCTTAAGGGCAGGCTGTTTTCTTTCCTTCTTTTTGCCTGTGTCTCTACGTGCTGGCAAAATGTGGGCCTTTCACTTTTCGATAAGGACAATATATACCGCATTATTTTACCTGTATCTCAGAGGTATTTTAATTGATATGTAGTTAACAAAGGATGTGATGACGTTCTTGGAAATTGTTGAGAATTCTGAATAAAAAATGACCAATGAGACCAATGGGTACAGCTTGTTGGGCATGTTTTTAATTTGCGTTTATGTAACTTTCCTATTCTGGGCATCTTGGGAGGACATATTAAAGAAATAAAAAGGGGCAATTTATTTTTCCAAAATGTTTCCTGACCTTCACAACCTAAAAACCAGTGAACCTGAGCTTTTGAGACGACAGACTGTCGGGAATTGTAAAGATGATCCGGGCAGCGCATTGTTTGACGGGAGGAACTCAGTCTTCTAATAGAAAAAGTCTCAGTCAGCATTTACTTAGAAAATTTCTTTTAAAAGAGTTGCCGAAGCAGTCCACAAGTATCAATATTCCCTGTACAAACTCATATCTTTGTTCTGTTCTCGTACCGTTGTGCCGTCTCTCTCTGTTTGAATTTCCTTTAAAAGCTAAATTAGGTCTCAAGGGTTCTGCACCACTAAGCAAGGATCTCTTCTAGTCCATTGTGATGGAGTAAATGTGCTCAGGAGGGAGATGTACTTGAAGGAAAGGCTAAAGTATCTCCCTTCATTGAATTCCCCTGTCTCTCAAACAAACTACCCACCCCAACTCCCTTAAATGCTTGCCACCTCTGCACGCTCACACACACACAATGCCAACCAGCCCTCAGCGAGCTCGTGCAGTGGGTAGGGTATCTCTCGCTTAGCAGCCCCAGCTTTCCGGGTTCCCCATCACCATTCCATCAACAGGGGATGGAATGCTCTTTTCAGGTAACAGGCCCTCAAGCATTCTCCTTACGTACCCACGAAATGTGTTGTTAGGTAAGGATTTGGTAAACTCACTTACTAGGGTGTACATGATAATTAGGGCTAACTTTCTCTGTCATATCTACCTAATAATAAGAGCCAAGAATAATTAGGCTCTTGGGGTATCTGTGATCCTTACCTGACTATAGTTCTAATGAAACTGTATCATCAGTATATGATAAAATTATGGGATTATGCAGATATTTGCTGGGATTCTTTTTTCTTTACTTTTTTAGTTTGTTTCATTTCTTCTTTTTTTAAGAGAGATTTTTGCTATAGGGCTCATGTGCTCTCCAGAGAGAAAGAAAGTGAGAAATCACCCCTCAGGGAGATGGCCACACTGCAATCCACTTTCCTCCATTCTCCTCTCAGGATTTTGGGCGTGCACACATATGCACTCAGCATGTCTCAAGCCACCAGGTATGGGACTCGAGCTCGAGTAGACCATGTAGGAGTCCAGTGCTTTAACCACTATGCCACCTGCTGCAATTCTAACACATGGGAGAGCAGGCACACCATAAGGGACTGAGCTACTGGGTTTTGGAATTGCAAAGGACACTCCAATTCAGGATTTTGGAATCATGTGGTCCTGAGGCAGCATCCTCCTGTGACATCTTATACTTGTTTTGTGCTAGTTTGTTTTTTTAAGATGATTTCACCCATAAGAGAGTGAGAAACATGGGCATCCCCATCAGGGTCTCCACTCCTCAGATACCAACCCCAACCTCAGCCAGCCTGGGTCATAGGAACATGCACATGGCAGGTGCGCTGGGGAGAACCTGGGACATGAAGCTGGGACCTTCCCATGGGGTCCTGCATGGCAGCTCCTGGCCTTACTCCTACACCACCAGGCCAGCCCCATATACCTGTTTGATTTTGGACAAGTTAACTAATCTATAAAAGCCTCTGTCTCCTCAAAAACTACAAGTGAAAATTGATCCGGGTAAGAGTGCATCAAAAGTATTAAAAGTGTGCTAGTACAGACTCTGAAAGGCCAAATGGAGACAGGCTCCTCTCACATTCTCACTTACAAACGAGGAGGCGGGGCCTAAGAGGTGACCTGCCCAGAGTACAGGGCTAAGGCCACAAATGGCTCCTGATTTAAATTCTAGCCTCTTTTCCACTGAATCCCCAGAAGACAGTGTGTCTTTTGTGAGACAGAAGAATACCATTGTGCTGAATACTGCTTGCTCTTGGGCGTGAGCCTCACATTCTCCAACGAAGACAGGTTGCCCCGGGGCCAGGTACAGTATATGGTCATTGGAGGCCATTTCTGAAATATGCAATTAATAAAAAGACAGGCTTTCCAGTGATTTTTGAAAGACTGCCCTCTCATTCCAGGTGTTCAGTGAATAGTGCCGAGGAGAGAAGCTTTAATATCACACTCGACTTAAAGAGGAAGATGAGCGAGAACATTGGGTTGGCTAGAGTCAGGGTTGTGTCTGAAGTTCATTCACCTCAGGAAGAGCCTCTAGACAGACAAGTCAGACCGAGAGGAAGAAGTCAACTTGAAAGATCTGTATCCATAGGTGAGTGATGGGAGGGCATGATGGGTAAAACTTGGATTCAAATCTTAGCTTCCCCAAGATGCTATCTGGGTGACCCTGGACAAGTTACTTAACCTCTCTGAGCTTCATGTTCCTCAATGTGTGAAATTGGGATAAAATACTAATTTCAAGGGCTATCCCAATAGTGAGCTGAAGTAATTCATATCTAGTACTCACCACGGCACCTTTCCCATAGTAAGCGCTCAGTAAGAACTAGCTATGATGATGAAGAAGAGAAATCCAGATTAAAGCCAGCAGCACATAAGCTTTGTATCTCATTTATGCTGCTCATTTAGAAGATTTTTCACGATCTCGCCTGTGTTGTAATGGCATTTTAAATACAAATTTCTCTTTTTCTAGAACTTGTATTCTAAACTAATGACTTTTGGAAAATGTCCCACTATTTTAAAAAAACACTAGACTAGTGTTTTTCTTTTTTTCCTATTTAAAAATGTCCGATAAAAAATATTTCTTTTTCTGGATTCAAATATAAGGCCATCAAATACCTTTCAAACATTACAGCTTTTTATCTATATAAAACGTGTTCAGAAATGGGTTCTGTGTGAGAAAGCTGGTTGTGATTGCTAACGAGGTGCTAATATCCGCAAGAACCACACTGTACCCTTCGGCCAACTGACTCGGTGTGTATTTAATTAGACCATAAGATGCTGGCTGAGCACAGCGCAAGTTACGTAACTTTCACAATTCAGATCTCCCGAGGTCGGTACCTCCCGTTACAGCAGAAAGCACCATCAAAATGGTGGGACTAAAAAGAATGTGAAAAATGAATACAGAGATTTGTTAAGAAGCAATGATGAAATAACTCACATTTTTACCATTTAAGGTGGTATGTGCATTTTGCAGATGTGTATTTATTTGATGAGGACTCTGGTGAATTTTTTTTTCTTACTTTTTTTTTTGCCATAGGTGTGTGTGCTCGCCAGAGAAAGACAGAGAGGGACTGTGAGAGGGAAAGTAAGAAATCACCCTCCTCCTTGGGGTTGGGGTGGGGGATGGCCACACCACAATCTCTTCTCTTCCATTCTCTTCCAGGAATTTTGGGCATAGATACCCACTCCCCGTGTGACTCTTAAGTTGCTGAATTCAAGACTGGAAGCGCAGTCAGCCACATGAGACTCCAACACCTTGACCACTACACCACCCACTGGCCCCCTTGGGTAACATTTTAAGGAGCTTTTGTAACCAGAAGCATAATTTTGGGTGTGAATATGGTAGAGGGAGCTTTTGGAGCCTCTAGGATGAAAGAAGATAACGAGATAACCGGTCATGCTTAAAACTTGAATATGCAGGTGCCGTCTGTAGTGGCCATGTAGCCTTTACCCCCATGGAAACCTAGCAACCCTTACTGACCTTGGAGACCTATCTCCAACTCAGAAACTCTGTAACTTTTGTATGCCTGTGTGTCTGACAGCCTAGAAGCCCAGGGCATGGTTCTGAAAGCAACTTTATCATGTAAGTTCCCTCATGTAAGCTATCCAATCGAAAGTATGTGGAAATGTGTATAACCATGTATGGGAGGCGAAGAAGCTAAAACAGGTAAGACGGAGAGCCTCCCAAGAAATTCAAGGCTCAGCCTTTGGATGTGAATCTGCAGAGCCAGAGCTAGCATGCGAATAAATCGCTGTTTTCCTGAGAAAGTTCAGTGTCTCTCTCTCTCTTGTTGAATATCCCTCTACAGGCAGAAGAGAAAAGATGGCTATTTTCAGTTTTTGGAGGGACTCTTCCAAAGTTGCATGTAAAGTATGATAAAATAAAATACTGTGTAGCATCGGCTTAAACAGTGACATGCTCCTTCATAAGACAGTTCCCCCAAAGAACAATTCAACCTTCTATAGCTTTGAAAAGAAAAGCAGCATGGGTGTAATAT
>NW_006159952.1:992875-1000140 GCF_000334495.1 Tupaia belangeri chinensis
GGGAAAACACGGCAATTTATGTCTGGTAGGTGTTGTTCCTATCCTTTTTTTCCCAACCAGATTATGCCAAACAAATGTAAATAAGTAAAAGCTATATACATGTACTAGGTTGAAATCTGCTCTGCTTCATACTGATGCTTCTTTTCTATCCAGTGACGGCTAAATCATGAAGGTGCAAATTTTAAACACAGGAATGGTCATTTTATTTCCTTTTCTTTATCAGAAGTTCAAATCCTAGATTTCCAATAGTCTCAGTTTTTCTCAGTGTAATGAAACTCCTATTTTGACATTTCAGCATCTTTCAATTCTTTTCTCACTCTAACCCATCTCTCTTGGAAGCCTGTCGTACTTGGCAAATTTTACATACACTGTAGATGTTAGCCTGTGACTCTGATCCTCAGCTCTCTCATTTGCAATATAGCAACATTTGACATTGTGCATGTGTGTGTGTGTGTGTGTGTGTGTGTGTGTGTGTGAGATGATAAATATTCAAGAACAATAGGTCAGCCCATAGCCTGGTGAGTAAGAAGCTGGATCCCACGTGGTTGACTGCAGTGTGAATCCCAATCCTGGTGAAAGGTGTCTGCATACCCCAAATCTAATAGGATCGAGAGCTGGAAAAGGAATGGTGGTGTAACTTTGCATCATTGGGGATGCTTTCTCCATCTCTCCCTCTCCGTCTTTGTTTCTCTCTGATAAGCACATGTGCCCTCTGGCAATTATAAAACAAACAAACAAACAATGCTAATCCACTTACCAAAAGCTGAATACCATGCACTACACTAAGCATTTTATAATATTATCTCATTTGATTTTACTCTTATCAATGACCCTATAATGCAGATATTATTTAATCCTCATGTTATGAAGATTTGAGGCTCTGAGAAATTAGGTAACAGAGTAAGTAGTAGAAGTGGAATTGGATATTGCCTTACTTCGATGCCTGAGATTTGAACTCCTGAGAGGCTGAGGACCAACTACAGTATCTGACATGTAGTAAAAGGATAGTAAATATTAGTTTCTTTTCTTGCACTTTGTTTAACTTGGAATGGCACACAGACACACAATTTCTGCCCTCAGTTTTTATTTTCATTTTTTAAATTACTTATTACTATTATTTACACATTCAATCACTGTATCATTTAGATTATAAAGAGACTTTACCCTGCCCTAAGTTTTTGCCCACTCTATCCTTCCTTTTGAAAAGTGTCTCTGCCATCTCTTGTCAATAAAATTCTGTAGAATTGGAAGACTTTGTCAAATAATTTCCCATGAAGTCCTTGCTAATCACTGTAACTTGGACTATTTTCTTCCTGGACTCATCTAACTTTTATCAGTTACAATGTCACTTGGCAATGCCTGACTGTGTTGGTACTCTTAGTTAACAATTCACATTTGTCAATTTGAACTCTCGTGAGTTCATTTCTCAAGCAACATAACAACATTTTGAGATGAGTTAAAAACAGACTCAGGAGGTAGGCTCCCAGAATCCCAGTATTGCCATTTGTTGGACAGGTGTCTCTGGACAAGGTACCTAACCTTGCTGTACCTTGACTTCCTCATCTATCAAATGGACCTTGAAAGAAATACCATTTTATCACAAATTTCTGTGAAGATTGAGTCAATATTTCTTAGGAGTTATATTTAAACACAATACAATACATAATCAGACTAGGTGATATCTGTTACCTAAATACATTTTCTTCATTGGATCTCCTCCAAAACTACACAATACTTAGAATATACTGAATATGAGAGTTCTTCTAAAACTTCATAGAAAATGCATATTATGACAAACTATGCATGATTTCAAAAATTTTTGCAGCACGATTAATTTGTACCTTAATTCCATTTTTAAAACGAACATTCAAAGTGTCCTTATACACCAAATATTTGTTGATTGATTATCTTTTCTCATCCATAATAAATTTGATGTTTCAATGACTTCTTATGGATGAAGTATAGAGCTGGAGTTGAAGATTGAAAATACTTGAACTTATGGGGTTAAAATAAAATGAAGATAAATATATGATAAGTTACACTTGAGTGTTAGGTAATTATTTAAGATACGGAGGTGTATAAATGATTTACTGCAGCTTCATTCCATTAACTGTGGCCAAGCTATCTGAAAATAGGGCACTTTCGTGAATATCAACTTTATGGATTTACAATTCTTCTTACTCTCTTCTATCATTTCCTCCATTTCAGTATATTTAAATATACCATTATCCTCTTAAGGCTTGAATACTTGCACTCATTTTGTCAACATTTACTGGGTGGCAGGTTTTGTTCTGGACAATGGGGAAATGAAGTTCAGGAAGACATATATTCTGTTCTCAGGGACTTGACAGTCAAGTGTTGGTGCCAGTGAACTCTCGTCTAGCCAAATCTAGCCTGTCACATGTTTTAATACATCAAGTTTTATTAGATCACAGCCATGATCACTCATTTGCACATTGATTATGGTTGTGTTTGTGCTATAATATCCGAGTGACAGAGACTTCACAGGTGCGTTTCTCAAGTCCCCTTGTGGCTAGGACTCAAATTACAGTCGGCCACGTGGGGTCCAGTTTCCCTAACCACTAGGCTATTTGGCTGACCCTGAAGTGCCTCTTTTTTCTTTTTTTTTTTTTTTTTTGAGAGGTTTTTTGCTATAGGGCGTGTGCGTTCACCATGGGGAATGGCCACACCGCAATCCCTTCTCCTCCATCCTCCTCTTGGGATCCTGGGCATACACACACATCGCTTGGCATGAATTTAAGCTGCTGGGTCCGGGACTTGAACCATGGTGGAGTACCCGGGAGTCCTGCGACATAGCCATTACACCAACTGCTGGTCCTGAAGTGCCTCTTTTTTGAGGAGGATACTACTATTTCCATCTCGTAGTTGCTGATTCTGAGGTTGTAGTCATTACCAAGTTTTCAGAAAACTGGCACTTTAATAAAAAATCTGACAATAACAACAAACAAATAGTTGTTATTGTCCATAGTCTCCTCGATGTGTACCTGGTCACATAAGAAAGTTGACGGAGAATGGGTTATCATCTCCTATTAAAACTGAAGTTATCCATGTACTCAATTAATGCAATTCCTAAGCAATTAGGTTACCAGATTAATATGGATCTGAGAAAGCATGACAGGGACCAGCAGTTAGCGTAACGGCTATGTCGCTGGACTCCCACGTAGTCAACTGCAGTTTGCATCCCGGACCCGGTGGTTTAAACTGACACTGGGCGCGTGTGCGTGCGTGCCCAAGATCCTGAGAGGAGAATGGAGGAGAAGGGATTGCGGTGTGGCCACCCCCTGGGGGGTGATTTCTCGCTTTCTATCTCTCTGTCTTTCTCTCTCTTTCTGGCCAGCGCACGCGCCCTGTAGCAAAAACCTCTCCAAAAAAAAGAAAAGAAAGAAAGCATGACAGACCACAGAACAGCAACCATGGCCTGGCACATTCTCTCTCATCCCAGAATCATTGTGAAAGCAGACCATATAGTATATACAATATCACTTCAAAGGATACAGTTTAAGAGGCTTTTTAGATGTTACATTTTTAAATAAAACTAATGAATTTCTCTTTGACTATACCAATAAACCTAAATCTCAAAATGTTTTGATAGTCATATCATGCATTTGAGAAGAAAATACCTAAACAAGCTATTCTTTAGTTGAAATTCTATATCTAATTTTCTCTGTGAGGTCAGACTTTTTTCTTTTTCATTTAGACTTTTGTCATAGGGTCTGTGCACTTGCCAAAGAGAGACAAGAAAGGGGGAAAGTGAAAAATCACCCTCCAGGGCAGATGGCCATGCCTCAATCCCTTCTCATCCATTCTCCTCTTGGGATCTTGGGAATGCACGCACACGCGCCCGGTGTGTTTTAAGCCACCGGGTCCGGGACTTGAACTGTGGTCAACTACGTGGGAGTCCAGCGACATAGCCATTACGCTAACTGCTGGTTCCCTTGTATATATTTAAATTTAACATTTTTCACCATGGATGTGAATTCTGAAATAAAATTTCTTTTGGATTGAATTAATATTTTTGTCATTATCACTAGAACACAGGTGATAATCATATAAATATATTCTATAACATGAGACTGAACTGGTGAAATTTTATGACTTTTGACTAAAACTGTACTGACTTTCTTCTATACTTTGTTTTCCAGATTTAAGGATTTTTGTCTTCTGTTTTTTAATTTTTTTAAAAATTTATTTATTCTCTACATTAATTCACTATACACCATCACAACACACAAATGAATTTTCCATACAAAATACACTGTGCATTGGCTCAATCAAGCACATCAACATACGTGTTCTCAGCAAATAATTTTCCAATTCTTATGTCCTGCATACTTTGCCTTTTGTTTATGATTTTTGTCTTCTCTTGAACTGTTGATAGTTTCATCTACTACTGTTTGAGCTGAATCCTAACCTTTTTCCTGGCTTTAAGTCTTAAGCAAATTTCTTTTATTGTTTTTTTAATTTTGATTTATCAAAACTAAAACTGTTTTTCTTGAAATTAAAAAAAAATAAAGAGAATTGATCTTAAAATAAGCCAGATTAGACTTTTTTTTTTTTTTTTTTTTAGATTTCACTTAATTTTGGTACTTAAGCTTGACTTATGCTTTACTTACTACTAGAATGTAATTGGGTTTGTTATCAAGTCTATTCTTATTTTTGTTTTTATAATAATCAGTTTTAAATTTTTTTTCTACATAAATATGTAAAGCAGTGAAATTAATTTTGCCATAGCAATTGAATTGACTTCTTAAACTCTTCTTCACATATATGCCTCAAATTACATACAATTCTATCACCAAAAGCTCTTTTGAATAATCTATAACTGACAATTTGAATAGGTTTTTTCAATTTTGTTGAAAGTTAAGAAATATAAACTTGTTAACTTGTAAAATGATGTTTTGCCCATTCATTAAAATCAGAATTTTTCCCAACATCAAAACCAGGATTTTTTTATAAGTTAGTTAGTTTGTTTATTTATTAATTTATTGCCATAGCATACACTTGCCAAATAGAGAGACAGAGAGAAATAGTGAGAGGGTGAGAAATCACCCACCCCAGGTGGAGGGGATGGTCATGCTATAATCACTTCTCCTCCACTCTTCTCTCAGAATTTTGGGCATGCATGCCTATGTACCCAGCATGATTTTCAAATCACTGGGTCAAGGACTTGAACTGCGGTCAGTCATGTGGGAGTACAGTGTCTTAACCACCACACCACCTGCTGGCCCCAAGCATTTCAATTTATTTATCCCTTTTCTTAGTGCAATAGAAGTTTCTCCATCTTGGGAACTATGCACATAATATGATTTGAAATGAAAGTTCAGTTTTTATTGGGTAGACATGGGGTTACCTAAGGGGGAGGTAGAAAAGGGGAAGCATAATTTTTTAGTGAATTCACAAGAAACTGGAGATTTTTAAAGTCAATTCATTCAGAATGTCTTCATAGACTCATAGGGAAGCATTCCTTAATGTCTGCACTATGGGTACTGTGGGCTGCCCTGTATGTTACAGCATTGAGTGCACAGTATACTAAGACCTCTGCCAGAAGGATGGCAGTAGCACCTCCTCAGTTGTGACCAAAAATACTTCTAGACACTGCCATTATCTCCTAGAGGGCAAAATCCTTACCTCTTTTGAACTACTGTCCTAGGGGTATACGTACCCCTGTAGAAAGACTATCTTAATAGCAACATCATTGAATTCTGCCTTATTAAATACTAACAAGCTTCCAATAAGTCCTAAGGGCAAATTGGGATTTTTTTTTTTTAATCTACTGCAGGGTATAGGAATATTTAAAATATTCCTCCCCCACCTCAGTTTCACCAATAGGAATTAATTCATCATCCAGTTTCTTGTATTTTGAAACCTGAATATGTCTGTGTTAGTATTTAACATGCCAGGTCACCTAGTTTTGTCAAAGGATAGAAAACAAGCAAGTTAATGCAGGTAAAAGGAAGGCAAGTTGACTAATTTTTTTTATCAGAATCCTGATCTTCCCTTCAGCATTTAAATACCATATTTTCCAAATTAATATAAGCCTTCGGATACACAAAGGGTATTATTAACTCACTTGTTTTGTTTATGAGAGAGAGTGGAAGAAAAGATAGATATTTTTGACAAGGTATTACCATGTCTCTGTCTTCCTGCTCCAGGCTTCCGGTTAACTAGGATCATGAGCACCTGCCACCACAATTAGACACTTATGTTAGAGCAGGAATAGAACCTGGGTCTCTCATGTGGCATCTTATGGCTTCCATCTCCACTATCATACCTCAACTCACTCTTTCTTGTCCCCTAAATGTTATTTATTTTGTGAGATAGAGAGAGAGAGAGAGAGAGAGAGAGAGAGAGAAAGAGAGAGAGAGATTCATCAACCAACAGGGTCCTGATGCTATAATCTGCCAGTTCATGGGTCTTGCATACTTGGTGTACTCAGGGAGGTCTTTGGACATGAACTAGAGACTTTCCCGTGTAGGTCTGCTTTATGGAGTATTGTGTTTTACCCCTATACCACTGTCTGGTCCTCAACCCACTCTTGATAAGAACTTAATAGGGCAGAATGCTTCTATTCCCAATGATGGAAAATATTTTTTTAAAATAATTTCTTTCTCTTCTTCTTTGCCTCCTTTTTCTTTGTGTTATTCCTACTTCCTATATCTACTAGGAATTACTGCATATGGTTTTCAAGAACACTAGACTCTAAGCTCTTTAAACGTGGGACTGAAACCTATTCCTCCTTGTATCTTCAACTGTTCACATAGTGACTGGTCTGTAATAGGTACTCGATAGATGTTTGGTGATGGGTGAAGGAGCTATGCAAATATGCAAAACAAGCTGATTTTCTCAATGAGCCAATAAACTTTCAACTTTAACCCTATTGCCATAGTTGATGACCTCAGGCAAATAAATGAGCTAAGATACAATGTGTCACAGATAAAATACAGCCTTACTACCATGCCAGATAACTGAGCATCCACTTTGACACATAAAACTATTCTACAGAGATTGTGTGGGAAATCTGGAATCTTCTTCATTTTGAAAAGGAAATGAAGAAGAAAATAATTACCTAAAATTTTAATATCCAGAGGTGACTTTTCACATGTTATGTTTTCTAGTCTTTCTTTCTTTCCTTTTTCTTTCTTTTTCCTTTTTGCCTTTTTATATATTTAGGCCATTAAGAAAGTCATGATGTGTTTTCTGTTTTTTTTTTTTTTTTTTTTTTTTTTGGGTTTTTTCTTTGGGGG
>NW_006159952.1:1000171-1005891 GCF_000334495.1 Tupaia belangeri chinensis
GCGCTAGCCAGAAAGACAGAGAAAGACAGACAGAAAGTGAGAAATCACCCCCCAGGGGAGATGGCTACGCCGCAATCCCTTCTCCTCCATTCTCCTCTCGGGATCTTGGGCACACACGCACATGCGCCCGCGTGAGTCTAAGCCACTGGATCTGGGACTCGAACTGTGGTCAACTACATGGGAGTCCAGCGACATAACCATTACGCCAACTGCTGGTTCCCATGATGTGTTTTTCTATGCAAAAATGTGTCATAACTTTCCAATGACCCAATAATTTATATATCATAATTTTGCATACTAATTCCTGTTGTTAGCCTTTAGATTAAATGACTCAGGGTGATATCTTTTTTCTCACATTTTTTCCCTCAGTACTTAAAATGTATAGTCAGGTACATACAGACACATAAGATTAGAAAAATATATTGACTATATAGGAAATATACACAAAATAAAAACATTTCAAAGAAAGAATGACAGCAAATGTTTCCATGTATTATTGAAAACATCACAATGAGGCTCCAACATATCTTTAGGCACAAGACTTCAAGAATGTTTTGTTGGTACTATTATTATTATTATTTTGGAAAGATTCCCAGAAGGTGAATTACTGGGCCAAAGAATATGATGCTTTTAAAGCTTAAGTTTAAAGGTTGTACTGATCCAGACTCTAACTAAAGAATATGAGGGTGTCCAACTCATCAAATCTCCTGTAATTGGACAGGTAATTATGCCATTCATATTGTTATAATTCTTTAATATGTGAGGTTAAGCTATTTTTCCCTTAATGTTTATTAGCTATTTAAATGATATGATTTTGTATAAGTCAACTGTACTTTTGATTTGATAGTTTTTAAAGTATAGAAACTGTATTTTTAAACAGTTTTTAAATGAATTCTCAATCTGAGAGATTTGGGGCTTGGCTACCTTGGACACATTCTTTTTTTTTTTTTTAGAGGTTTTTGCTATAGGGCACATAAGCTCTCCAGAAAGACAGAGAGAGACAGAGAGACAGAAAGTGAGAAATTACCCCCCAGGGAGGATGGCCACGCCACAATCCCTTCTCCTCCATTCTCCTCTCAGGATCTTGGGCACGCACGCACACGCGCCCGACGTGAGTTTAAGCCACCAGGTCCGGGACTTGAACCGTGGTCGACTATGTGGGAATCCAGTGACATAGCCATTAGGCCAGCTGCTGATCCCTGACACATTCTTATCTATATCCGTCCCACCTACCTCACGAAATCTCTGAGTGGATGATGAAGACAGCAGCTATAACATCTCATTGAGAACTATAGAGCACTAAACAGGTGAGACATTATTATATTATAAATTTCCCACGTTATTTCCTCTGTAAGTGGATGAGACTGCACCTGCTGTCTCCTCTCAGGTGTACATAGATTCTTTCTTAAATGTTTTAACAATTTTCCTGAAGAGCAGCTGCAGTACAAAGACTGACAGAATTAATGAGTTTGAAGTAAAACATGCCACTATTTCTAAAATGCACAGCAAACAGAAGATATTTAACATACAGTAAAACAAAGAGGACCACCTAAGTCTATAATCCTTTCCAACCTGATTTTTTTTTTTTTTCGTAAGGTTTTTACCATAGGGCCTGTGCACTGGCAGGAGAGAAACAGAGAGGGAAAGTGAGATAGATATCTTCCCCCAGAAGGGATGGTCTTGTCACAATCCCTTCTCCACCATTCTCCTCCCCAGGATTTTGGGCACTCATGCACAGACTCCGCTTGATTTTCAAGCCACTGGGTCCAGGACTCAAACTGTGGTTGGCCACGTGGGAAACCAGCGCCTTAACCACCATGCCAGCAGCTGAACCCCCAACCTATTGTTATCAAACATAGTAGACACTGCATAGGAGATTAAGACACCCAATGCAGCCCATTTTCTTGTTTATAGCATCTGTGGTCAAATGTAGTTGAGTGTGAGAGTCAGAACCATTGTATAATAAAATCAATTTGGATCCTGGAGAATAAACCACAGAGTCAGTTGGGTGTTTCAAGCTACGTAATTTGCTGGAAAATTAATAACAGTAGACTATTAATTGTGCTTTTAAAGAAACGTAAGTGGCCTTAATTTGAAAGCATAAGAATTAACCATATAAGTGATAGCTTAATGTAAGGAATATGATGTTTCGGTTAAAATGCAAAACAAATTAAATTGTAATATTGTTAAGGAGGAGCGCAACTCTATTTCTTTAGAGTTAATGTCAAATTTAATTGGTTTTTTTCTTTATATTGCTGGGCATAATTAGACATGGCACCTTCTTAATGTTGTCAAGGTTCTTCCCTTAAGAAAATATCTTATTCTGTACAAAGCCTAGAGGGATGATAATAGGCTTTCGATATAAATAGTGTATGGATGGGAGTTTCAATCCCGATCAGACAAAACTCAGCTTGAGTGGGTAAATGGTGGTGTGTTAGGGTATTCAACCCATTCCTTTACTTAAAATATTTGTGGCTGAAGAAAGATAGCCTGCCTCTTGACAGACATAAGAACCAAGGAAGAAAATGACAAATTGAGGGACTAATGAGTGCATTCACATCACAAATTAAAAGTGTGTGTTGGTTAGAAATTTTGTATTTAGTTACCAACAGTCTTTATAACTATTTATCACACAATTACTTTCTGAAAGTAGATACAGAGTCTTAGCAGGGATGAAATCTATTGTATAAACTTTCAATTTTACCAAACAAATTGAAGTTCTGTAAAAGGAGATACACTTGCATTTATAAAATCAAATTTTTTGAACTTTCAAGGGAATCATTATATTTTATTATTTTTTTTTGTTTTGACAGTGTTATTATTTTGACTGGACAGTTCCTATTCAGAATCTGTAGATTTCTCTATAATAGGTATTTTAATTTGTCCTGAGATTAGTAAATGCCGTTGTTATGTTGGGAGTGAGAACTGTGGAGAACAATAATTTGTCCGATGGAATTTCATGATTAAATAGTTTTATGAAGTGATTCTCTATCCTTATGTGACACTGATGAGCATTTTGGTGCAATGCTTTATCTTAAGGGCACTTACTGGCCGCACGGTAGTGGAGGTTGCATGTGGACTTAGAAAGTATTAATGCCATGATTGATTAGTGACGTCTCTTATGAGTGCAGGGGTGGCAACCAACAGCATGGCCAGATATAGAATGTGTCCATGAATGGAAATGGCAGCTGGGCAGAGGCACAAGCCCCTGTTATAAGTCAAATTCTGGTATCAACCTCTTATAATAAATGATTATGGATAAGTCATTTTTCTCATTAACAAAAAGAGACACGTCAATGCTGGGTTCTTGAGAAACTGAAACCAAATAAATATCACCTACAATATTCTTTAGAATTTTTATATGAAAACCACTTTTGTCGTACTTGAGACTGTTATCTTGGAGGGCACAGTTTCTCACATGCTGTAAGTGCTCAATAATCAAGATGTGTTGAATCCTTTTGAAACCTGGTCCACTGTTGAAGGTGTCACCTAGAGGTTAACCACATATTTCTTCTACTTTTGGATCATTGTGTAATGAGCTAAGAAGTCTATCTTTGATTTCAAATGATAATAACACGTAAGTCAATCATGTTAGGTAACCTCTCAAAAACCATGAATGAAAATGAAGATACAAAACAATGTCAGCAGAAAGAAATTCAGAATCAATTTTATTATGAAAAAACACTTTTTCTAAAACCAAAAACATACATTTTGATTTATTCTGACGTGAGCGGCAGCCAGAACTGCTCTTGAGCAATGTAAGTAAACAAAACAAAACAAAACTACAACTGGAAGCCTGTTAATGCTGCCTTTGTACTGTTCTTATTGACACATCTGAGTTGTCCTTGGAAAGATTTACTCCGAAAAACCCTGTTCCTTCGGTACTTAGCATTTTTCTTTTTTTTTAATCACAAGAATGAGCAAAATATACCCATGAGGATGAAAATGCTCAGAATTAAACCTGGTGAAAAGTAGTCAGCCTTTAAAAGAAAAAAATAAAAAACCAAAATATTAGAGTATCTGTTCTAAACTTAATTTTAGAGCAAACAGATTAATATCTTTGGATTCTAAACATTTCTAAATCATTTATTTAAAATATTTTGCTTTTGCAAAAAACAAATGATTGCCAAGAAGCGCTGCACCTTAATGATACGATGTGTTTTTCCTGAACAAATGTTCTTCTATTTTACCAGACTGTGTGGCATTTGTTCATATTTAACAACTGTGGAAATTTGGAACAAGGGTTCTTTTCCTTTCTTTAAAAGTGTTTAATTCCTTTGCATGTGCCAGGCACAACTTATGGAGAAGTGAACAAGAAACACTCTGTATAATAAATGTATTATTTGACCCAACAATAAAAATGATAGTCAATTACTCATTAGAAATTCAACATATCTAAGCTCTTTAAACTTGCATTATTGTTTGATTTTTGAGTCTTGAAGCCAACAGCTGCTAGATGGTGAAATACGATTTGAGTGTTTATTCCAGCTCAAGCTCTGTAATGAAATTTTTACCTGGGAAATTTAGAATATGGGTTTTCATGCTAATGCAGTATTACAAAACCCATACGAAGCATTTCTATGATCCCTGCTTAGAGATGTGAAATGGAACATTTTAAATGTAGTTTGTCAAACGGCTAGTTGCATTCATTTTTATTACACTCTTTAGGCAAACCAAAATAATATGGCTCCCCAAATTCCATGTTCTCAGAGTTAATTACAGGCAAAACATATTCTATATAATAAGATTGTCTTCAAATGGTCTTTTTAATGGGAAGATCAAAATAGCAGTTTAATGTTTACTAAGCACAAAGCTTATCTCCATAAAAATTAGAGTCAAAAAACTCAAAAGTCATTTTACTTACAACACTTGAAGTTTTCTTTCCGCATTACCAAAGTTTTAGGTGAATTTACCACCCAGAATAGCACACTGGCCCTGGCCTAACGCGAGGTTGGAGTATTTATCCATTGTCATAGAACATAGGAGTTACCAGGGAGAAAACCCTATTGCCTTATTAAATAACTATTCAACCAAAGCTACTAAAAGTTAGAAAGGTCTTCCAACTTTTTATCTTTTTAAAAAAGCCCCAAGAAATGGAATCATTTAACCACTTCTTTCAGTTCCAAGAAAAACAGATCAAGTAAAATAGTCATCCAGATGTAACAAGAGAAGAGCATAATTTTTAACCTAATAAATAATAGTCAATAACCATCATTTAAAAAAAAAGTATCTTTTTTTTTTTTGACTGATAAAGTGTGGCTTTGTGGTCTTGTTCACCACGTAGAAGTTGAAGACTAGTTTCTTGCTAATGCAGGGGGGTTATACCCAAGAGTGACAACTGGCTGCCTGCAAGTTTCAAACGATGGCATTAACTGATGTGAATGTTCCCCAGCTCGATGTCTGCTTTTCAGTTCCGCAATTTCTTGGGATGGAAGAGTTGGAGGAACTCATTGTGGCCCTCAGACGCTGCCTACAGACTCTATTACCTCAATGGATTTTATTCTCCCTGATATCTGGTAATCTAAGATACTCTCTAGAGCAGATACCACTGCTTTCAGATAATAGCTTAAACATTAAAGAAAATGAAACTCAATCTGTATCATTCATTTTATTTAAATAAACGAGAGTTTTCCTTATAAAACCAAAGGTATAAGGATATTGTAAATTATTTTCACATGCTCTTTGTTTGGTGATACTTTATTTTTCCAAGTTATACTCTT
>NW_006159952.1:1005905-1013505 GCF_000334495.1 Tupaia belangeri chinensis
TCTTTCCCTCCCATGGACATTTGTCTTCTTCAGTATGTGTTCTTTTTTAATTTTAAGAGTTACCTTAGAGAGTTTTTTTTTTTTTAATTGTCATTGGAGAATAATTTTACTAGGGCGAGTTTTATTGAGAACAGTGCTACCACTTCTTCTACGTTGAGTTGTGTTCTTTTCTGCATAGTGCTGTCTTAATAAACTGGATTTCATATAGTACAAAATTATGTCAGGCAACTGAAGAACCCAAGTAACCATAATGAATTCAACCTCATTTATGACCAACAAATTAACCCAAAGTGAGATTTCTAGTCATCTTCTGAGGCCCATTTCGACCATCACTTCCCCTTTGAGAGCTACTCTGCCTTTCCGATAGCGTCCTGTTTTGTTCTGCTGTGCCGTCACTTTGATTACAGCTTGGACCGCACCAGTTCACTGCTTCGTCGACTTGAGCATGCCCAGGGTTCAGTAGCGTACCTTGCTTTGGGTCGATGCTCAATAAATCTGGAATACATAAATGTGTGAGTCACACACATTCCCGCTGGTATATATACGGCTGTAAAAGATGAAATCTTTCAGCTTATCCCTTTTAAGCTTAAAACTGAAATGGAAACATTCGGGGGCAGATGATCTCATTCTCATATTTGAGAACATTATCTTAACTTGGACTCTTAGAAATGAATCGATCCATGAGTTGGACAAAGTTTCAGAATAGAGAGAATCAAGCTTCATTGTTGTCAAATAAGGGGGAAAACTGCTCATTGACAATATAAAAAAAAATAAAAAAGCTGGTCAAAAAAATTAAAAGAAGAGCCCATTTTTCTTTTTGAAGTTAATAATACTCATTTACTTCATGCCAAGTTCCGATTATAAATGCCAAGGCCTTTTAAAATAGCTTTTGCTATTTCTTTTTTAAAGGAGAATCACGTGCCTAAATTCACAGGGCACTGCCATAGTTCTAATTCAATATTTAAAAATGTCATACTCTGCTATTGTCACATGACTATAACATAATCTAGTGACATTCAGGTGATGATATAATATTCCTGAAAAGAAAACTACTCTGTTGGACAGTTGTGTGAGAATTAAGAAACTAGATCGTTTTAAATAGGCTTACTGAAATAGCTGTTGGAAAACAGCCTTAATACTAGTGAAATCGATGTAACAGTGTTCTTCGAGCATCCCAGAACTTGCACGTGCCCTCACAGTGCCAGGATAGTTGGCTTAAATGAGGGCAAAGTAATAAGGAAGGTAGTAACGAAAAGCATAATTTAGTTAACCACCAGATTGATTACTCTTTGTTGATAAATGTCTATGATTCCTTGAAATTAGAGAGACATACCCCAGGACACATGATATGAGAACTAATCACACACAAAAATGACATTAATAAATACCCATTCTGGTAAAGTAATTGACAGAGTCAGTAGACTCAGCCAGTTAATACAATATTCGTTATGCAGAGGTGAGCATGCTTAAGTCAAAGTAAATCACTTCTGCCCTTTTATACGAGTCTGTCTTTGAATAAGTTTTTAGCCTCATGTTTTGGCACATATGATACATTCGTTTTGGCTTTGTGAGAACATGGATATGCCAAGAACACCCCAATTTAACTTTCAAACAAAATTTGATCATATAATTATGACTATAATATTATAATATAGTTCCAATATTTATAAAATAACCACTATTCATGGAAAATGCATGGTATAGGAAGTATAAATTGCTATACTTCCTATGTGCTATTTTTAAGAGTTTTAAATGCTTACTATGCAATGTGTGCAATACTGTGGTAAAATACATATTGCATAATAGTTTTGCTCCTTAGATAAGCATTAATAAAATTGCACTTACTATAGAGGCATCATATCAAGGAATTGAAATATTGATGGCTATGTAGATAGATTTTAAAGCTTACCTGAGCAAGCCAACATTCCAAGTGGTTTGAAATGCACAATAATTTTGTGACACTATGATTACAATATTTCTTTACATAAGAATCCACTCCTAATGTCATTGGTTAACCACATGGTTATTACATTTAGCTTGATTCACCATAAATGCCGTTATAACACCTGTGGTTTCCCTCATTAAGAATTGAATGGATGGGGTCAGGGGTTGAAAGGGCAGCATATGCACTATGAAAGAACTAGTTAACATAGCCTATTATATTGGTGCACTGGTAAATCTCATTTCTATTCATCAGATGATTAGTTCAATCAATATTTATTCCTCTATGCTCCCTTTGTCTTGTGCTACAAAGGAGACATCCTTCAAATTCATGGCATAAGCTTTGTTATCTATGAATTTGTTGCTTAATTTGAGAGGGAATATTTTATTTATTTGGCAGTCCTGGATCCTTTGATTCTTTTTCTCTCTAATTATCATTAGGTAGTATAATGGGGTTTTGTGTAGATCATTTATAAATAGATGCTATTAACACTTTCTTTTTCATGCGACTCAAGGACTACATATATTCATGTCTTTTTTTTTTTTTGAATGCTCTGGAAAGTTGCTTCTGTTTCTGTAAATATGCTTGAGTTTGAAGTCTGGATTGTGAAAGCAAAGATAAGAATGATTTTTCTCTCTCAAATATTCATTCTTCTTGTGTGAGTGGGTGGTTATAGGCACATACATATACATATTGCGTATCAGTGTGTATCAACAGACGCCTCCAAAGACTGCTATTATCTGCTAGGGATTCTGTTAAGTCAGAGATTCTATTCAAAGTAAGATAAATATTTGCAAGAGCTGTAATTGGAAGATGATTAGAAAATTATAGGAATATACTGTCTGTATAGAGTGCTCATTTTATCAAAGGTCATCATTCATTCCATCACAAAAGACTTTTTTCATTATTCTGCTTACTTTCTATCCTTCAAATATAATGGATAGAATAGTAGAACTTCATCTAGGATAAAAAAAACCCCTATATTAATTATTAGGTATAATTTTCTTTTGCAATATTTATTTTTATATATTTTAACATCACTTTAAAATGTCTTGTTATCGTCAATTAAATTAATGCCAATATAATTCGAGCTGTTATTTTTTTTGTTACTGAAGAATAAACATAGAAGTAGTTTGATCTTGAGTTCTCCTGACAGTATTAGAATGATTAAAAATATATTTGAAGTCACCTCCATCAGAAATAAGTTTTGCACTCACAACAAATGTGTTCATGAACGTATGATTTGTTTCAATTTGGCCAAGATGTAAGTCTTCACTTTGTGATTAATTCTCTTATTTCCTAATGTGATCTGTACATTTTATATTTCACTAATGCACAATGGCACTGGTGATCATAATTTTAAACCTCACTTTATAAATTTGCAGAATCCCAGTAGAACTTTGTATATAAAATCTTTAACTTAATACTTTGCTGGAATAATTTTAAACTCTTAATTGAATATTATAATATATACTTAGAGGTATATTATTTACTGTAGTGAAAAAATTTACTTAATTTGCTGTTATTCTTACTTTTAGTTCTTATGACGATTGAAGTGATAAGTATTAAAATTACGTATTTTCTTCTTAAAAGGTAAAGTGTGAAGTCATAGCTGAAAAAAACATTTTATTTGCCCTTTTACATAGAAAACATCCATATTAAGTTGTTTTATAACTCTGGTGACAAATCTGTATATGCTACTTTTAGGAAAAAAAGTAGGTACTATTACAAGGTTCAAATGTCATTTTTATGAACATCAGCCTTGAAACTTCATATTTTCTTGGTGCTATAGTATTTTTGTGGCTGTCAAATTAGATTTCATGACTTGGAAATGCATGTTGAAAATACAATTTTTTTCAGATAACATCGGAGTCGGTTTTAAGGCTGTTACTAGTTTAGTATTATTTAACAAACTGTGACTCAAATAAGTAAATACTAACATTCATATTTGTTTGAGTATAAAATAATATGTTATTTATGTTAAAGCTAAACTATAGCATAAAACCATTTTAATCATGATGGAAGAAATAATCTTTTAAGGATTCTTTAATGAGCAAAAGCTGTACTGTTATTGATGGAAAAATCAAAGGACTTCTAGGTTTTAAGTAAATGTCAACAAAGGAGTTTTAATCATGTATATATATTTGTGATGCCTACTGCTCGAAATTTCATCCTGTACATTTCTATCCTGGCTTCCCAATTCCTGATTATCAGAAAATACAGAAAAGTAAAAGCCTTGATGATAAGAATGCCTATGCTAGAAGCTGGAAATACTAAGCACATTTATGTCACAAAAGTTGTCACAAATTCACCCAGGATGGGGGTGGGGAGGAAGGAATCAACTAGAAGTAACCATCTAAGAAAATATTTCATTTAAAAAAATGATCTTCAACAATACTGAAATGTAGCTTTAGAAATTTTCTTTAAGATGCTGAAATAAATACTTTTTGGGGAATAAAGACAGTTTACCGATGATTACTTAACGAGCAAATATTAATGGACTACTGACACAGATGTTCTTCCAGCAATGTTTTTTAATTGTAGGAGGTGGAATCTTGGTCACAATATTTAATTGGAACTTGAGGAAGAAATTAAGTGCTAGCACTTATTTAGAAAAATCTAAAGGCCCTGTCAACAAGACATTCAGAACTCCATACTTCTGTAGGATTGCGATATCTCTGAGAACAAGTTGCCTTCCCCCCCCCCCCTGGAGTTTAGCAGTTAATAAAAATTAACTACCTGCAAATAATAGATGAAAACTGGACTTTAGAAAAGCCAGGCTCCATCCTTGTTTACAGCAAGCATAAAACCAGATTTCTAATCCGGCCCAGCGACAATCACCTATTGATTGCGACGACATCTGTGCCCCTGTTTTTGGAAGCAGGGTTTTCTGCAGAAGGCAGGGCTGAAAAACCCAACCATTTCAGTGCCCCTGTGTAATAAACAGCTTGACAGGTCTTTTAGGAAGGAACCTTGAAACCCACACCTCGGCTTGCTCCTTTCTCACCTACCAATGGACCCAATTAGGAGTCCTCCCTATGCCTCTTCAGAAGTTATTCTTCTCTATAATGCAATCCATGAAGAAGCATTTGCGGAACTCATGTGATACCTTTTAGCAGACAAAGAGGGGAATGCTTTGTGAACCACCAAATCCAACCTCCTTTTCCCCAGGCTGGAAAAAAGCCGCTGTGTCCGGGGACTCAGTTCAGCTGTGGAGCAGGATGAAAACCTCAAAGATCAGAGCCTCTTAACCCCTTTCTTATTTCAGAGCTTCCCTAGGGATAAAGTCTCTTAAAATCACACTACAGGGCTGCAGGGGGCAGGTGCAGTGAGGGTGAGGGTACTTCTGCTGAACTGGCCAGAGAGACTTTTCAATCCCTGTCTTTGTGGCGCCAAGGGTCCTGGCTCAGCCAGTGGCAAACACCCTAAGCAGCATGGCCTGGGACCACCTAGGAAGGGGAGTCTGTGTGTGTGTGTGTGTGTGGGGGGAGGGCTGCATGGGAGCGACATAGTGGGCACGTTGTAAAGCCCAGTTCAGAAACTGCTCTGTCCGCAGATCTGGGCTGCTCAGTAATCCCGCGCAAGGGAAAGCTGGTTCTTTTCTCCCTCTCACTTCTCAAGTTCACACTCAAGTTCAACCCCCACTCCCACAGGACTTCTGAGAGTAGCCTATCCCCCCCCCCCCACAAAACAGAACAGTTCTCAACAATGGGAGGGGATTGCCTATAGGAAATAAAGGGGTGGTGGAGGGGGACTAAGGGATTAGGAAAGGAGAGCCTGGTGTGTGTGTTTGTGTGTGTGTGTGTGTGTGTGTGGGGAGGCTTGGCCGCCTTTTCAGCTAACTTTTTCTCCAGCACGTTCCCCAGCGCGAGAGCGCCTCAAGCTAGAACTTCCAAGAGGTCTGGGCAGCCTGGTGAGACTGACACCCTCTGGGACCGGGTGGGGGTTTACACTGTTTTTTCTCAAGGTGAGCAGAAGTACTAGCTACTGGTTTTCAACCCTTCAAACTCTCGGGAGTCCCTGGTTACTGCGACAGCGGCCAGCCAGGACTGTCATCTGTAAAATGGTCCTTCAGGAGCAGCGAGATCAAGCTACCGCCGACTCCCGCCTAGCGCTATTCTGCTTGCCACATACAAGGAGAGAGTGAGAGCCTTTTATGCCCCAGGTCCTAGTGCCCGGTATGAGCTAAAGTGGCGCTTGGTTTTGAACCGTCATAAAGTATGAACCTACTCCTAGGGAGAATGCTGGAAGGGGACAAGAAGGGAAGGACGAACCGGCAGCCCCAGATCTGAACGGAGGAAAACGAAAGGAGAGCTGATGCGGTGGTGAGATGGAGGAGAACAAGAAAAACAAAGACAGGGGCGACTGTCGCTGAGTAGAGGCTCTGTACTCATCAAGTACCCAATTGTAGTTCCCTGAAAGAATTTCGACGGTAGTGCACGTAACCCACTCCCAACCCAGACAAGCAACTGGAGCCGGTGCACCCCACGGGTCCCCCACTCCCAGTGCGCTGGCCAGACAGGACCATCCCACCAGGACGCGCGAGTGCCTACCCACAGCTTTCCCTCCCAAAGCCCCAGACAGCCTCTCTCCATTCCTTCTCCACTTTCCTGTCCTATCCCAGAGTCCAGCGGGCTAACGAGTCTCTGCCCTCCGGTCCAGGCTCTGGGGTCACCGCTTTCAGGCAAAGGTGGGGTGAAGCCCGCTGCCTCCTCCCGCACTGCTCCAGAGAGGAGGTGGGTGGGAGAGAGATGCAGCCAGGTGGAAGGCGACAAGTGTGTGGCCCAACTCTCCCAAGTGCTTCCTGCTTTGATCCCCTCTCTTCCAGCCTGAGTGGCAGAAAGGTCATTTCCAACTTTCGGTTGCAAGGACCGGGAGGAACGTGTGAAGGGGAAAGAAGAGCTTCCCCCAAACCGCAGGGTGACCGGAAAGCGAGACTGGAAAAGGGTGGAGGGTACCCGAAAGCTTGCACGGATCCCCATAGTAGGCGGGCACCGGAAAGCTCTTCAAGAAAAGAGTGAAGTTTTGGCCAACCGGGAAGTGAGGGAGAGGGGACCCGGGAACAACGCGCAGGAAACCTGTAAGTTCCTGGAGTGGCAGGAGGGTGGCAAACACAGTGACTCCTCAAAGTCGCCTGGGCGGCCCCGAGTACAGTCAGAGCAGGTTTCTCCCTCCGTGTCCCCAGCGCGCGGCCCAGCAGCCGCCGGCTCAGCGAGAGCCACCGGCAACCGGGATCCTGGCCAGAGGGCGCACCCCGCACCACCTTCCACTGCCAGCCTTTATCTGACAAAGAGCGGAAGCCCCAGGATCCCCAGGCAAGGGTAGCGTGGCCTCCCCTTTCCTGCAGAACTTTCTCAGTGTAACTTTTTCGGGCTCGCGCTGGTCTCTGGGCCGCGCGGACTCATGAACGCGGACCTGGCCAGGGCGCAGAACCGTCGCGAAGGCGCGCGCGGAGGACTGTCCCCTCAACTGAGTGCAGTCCCGCGATAGCACCCTTTTGCCTCCCACCCCCTCGAAGGGACGTGCCTGCTGGCCGGGACGCTAGCGGGGCTCCTAACCAGGCGAGTGTGTATGCCAGTGCGCGTGTGACCGGCGCCGGCCCGTGCGCCCTGCGCTCCCAGCCCCAGCGAGGACTACTGTGCTGCAGGCGCTTACAGC
>NW_006159952.1:1014582-1014863 GCF_000334495.1 Tupaia belangeri chinensis
CTCCTGGGCTCCAGGCGCTTACGGCGCCCGCCGCCGAGAGGCAGCCCTCTCCCGGCTCTCCCTCCATCCCGCGTCAGCTTGCACCCGAGAGCCGCGCGCAGATTCAATGCAACTCAAGGACTGGAAGGAAGCAACTAGCGTCGCTCTCTTGTCCAAAAAAGCGCCCTCCCGCGTCCCTCCAGAACTCCCGAGAGGCATCAATGCCTTCCCACAACTTTTTACGCCCAGGCGATTTGCAGCCCCACCTGCATGCGCGAACTCCGGGTCTGCGCCTCGCCAGC